>NC_057795.1:635476289-635495933 GCF_018294505.1 Triticum aestivum | reverse complement strand
CAGGCGTCGTTTAAGGAAGGTTCGCCTTGCCGGGAAGCAAACGACATAAAAGCTAAGTTGCCAAAGTCTGAGCAATTAGTTTTAATTTTTAAGTTATCTTCCTCGAACGACTGTGCTTTGTATGGAAAACCTGTGCGCGGAGGAACCAACTCGTAGCTAGTTGTGCCCTTACTTTGTTTCGAGTCTGCTCAACAACTTAAGTGTGCTGCAACTAGTCGCGACAAGGTTTCTTGTCGGAGCGGCACCGCCAGCAGGCTGCTGACGTCCCGCACTCAGCGCTCGCGGCTCGGGTGCCTGCGCCGAGAAGTTCCCTAAAAGCGTAGGGTAAAACATACGAAGCAAGGGATCTAGTAAAGGAAATAACATAGCGATCATTATCCAAAATATAGTTATATTACAAGATATATTGTCGCAGCTCTAACACATTGTTCCCATGACATGACCAGCAGCGACAAGGAAAAAGATAAAACGGGCGGCCTAGTCTACGCGACCGCCCTCAACCCTCTTGATCTCGCTCACCTTGTCCACAATGGGTGCGACAAGGGCCTTGAGCGCTTCCAGATCAGCGTCGGGCGGCAAAGACCTGAGGACGTTGGTGAGGTTGAGGCCTGGGTTGCGGAAGGCCACCTTCACCAGCACCTTCTGAAGAACTCCCGCGCAAATCCTGCGCGACTCGTCGGCCAGCTGCTTTGGGATCTTCTCCCGAAGCCGCTGGAGGGCCGTCGCCACGCCCTTGAAGAACAAGCTAAGCTTGGCGCTGGGTTGGAGGTGCTCGTCAGAAGAATACCCGAAGTCCTCCATCCCTAGCTGCGCCAACTCCCCGTCGATGACTGCGGCGATATTCACCAGACCCTCGGTCCAGTGCTCCACCGTCTCCCTGAATGAGTTCTGGGTGACGACAATGCTCGCCAGCAGCGCCTCGTCGGCCTTGATCTTCTCCGACAAGGTCACCTCTCGCTCCTTGGCGCCGTCTAGCGTCTGAGTAAGCGTGGGCAGCTTCAGCTCGAGATCCGCGATGGAGTCCTTGATGGCGTTGAGCTCCTTGCCCCTCTCGGCGAGAAGACCCTGCAGCTCACCATGGGCGGCAGCATCCTTCTCGCGCTCGTGCTTGAGCACGGCAAGCTCCTTGCCGCTCGTCTTGAGATTGGCCTCCAGCTGCGCCACCTTCGCCTCCAGCTCTTTCTTGGCGGCCTCAGCAGCCGCGGCAGCATCCCTTGCTTCCTGGAGAGCGCCGCCAATTGCTTGCTCGCGCGCGGCAAGCTCTTCCTCGTGGCTATCAAGGTTGACCTTGCGCTGCGCCAAATCACCCTCCCGCGCAGATAGCCTCTCGGCAGCAAGCCGCCGCTGCTCTTCAACCTCAGCCTTCACGAGGAGAAAGGCTTTCCTCTCCTCGGCGACTTGCTCCCGCTCTTCTGCCAGGCTCCGGAGAGTCTCCTGCCTGAGACCCCGGAGCTCCTCCGCGCGCTTCTTGATGTCAACACCCGCCCTCGCGACAAGCGCTTCTCGGGAAGCCAGCTTGGCTTGTCGGGCGCGGTAGAGCGACGTCAGTTTTCGCAACAGCCGCTCCTCTTCAGGCTCGTCGCTGCTGCTTGGCGCGTCAACCAGCGTCAATCCGGCGGAAGCAAGCACCTCTCCGTCAAAGGTTTCTCCTTCGACTGGCGCCCTGGAGCTGGAAGCCCAGGGGAGCTTGATGAAGACGCCATCGCCGGCCTTCAAGTAGGCGCTGGGCTGGGGCTCTTCGGAGCCCGGCGCAGCGGCAGCGGCAGAGGGATCGGTGGTCGGTGCAGCGCCTGACGCTCCTGCGGCCTCGGGGCCGTTAGTACGATCGCCAGATTCCTCGCCGGCTTCCGTAGCTGCAACCTTGGCGGCCTCTTCGCCGGCGGGCTCATCAACACCGGCCTCTCCTTCAGCGGCCTCGGTTTCCATCGTCTCAGTGGCGGATGGATCTGAGGAACGAAGAAGGGAGAGAAGTCAAGCAAATATGCAAAAGGAAAGTCAGAAGAAGAAAAACCCAAGGGCAAGTTTTTAGGCAAGTGGATTACCTGTGCTGGGGTCTGCAGTCGCGGTCTCAACCGCCGGAGGATCACTGGTGTTGTCCCTTGCCGGAGAGTTCTCCCTTGCCGGAGAGCGCTCCCTTGCCGGGGACTCCTCCCTTGGCGGTGTAGTCGAAGCAGATGGCACTTCGGGAGTGACTTCTGGGCCCTCCTGGTGAGGCTGTTCTGCTCCTATACAAATCCAATAGTCAAGATATCAGTAAGAGAAAAGAGTAACCATGCGCGCCTGTCAGCAAGAAGTAAAACCATGTACTTACGCTGGGGGCTGCGCTGGGGGCTGCTTTGGGGAGTAGTTGCCAGGTCCGTCAAGGTGGGCTCAGACACGCCCCTGCTGACACGGTGGGATCGTCTTCGATGACAATCACCGAGGCCTTGGCTCTCTTCGCCGCTCTCTGGGCCAGCGTCCTAAAAAGGAATGGATTTAGATCGAAGCAAGTCAGATACAAGACGAAAGCAACAAGATTGAAGAACTACGAGGACAGCAAGAAATCTTACTCTTCTTCTTCATCATCGGAGCTGAGCGTGGAGAGATCGAAGTCCGGCTCCCCTCCGGTGCGGCGAGGCGGAGGAGTAGGTTCCCTTGCCCGCTTGGCGGGGGCGGTGGCTGTGGACCGGGAAGGTCCTGCTCCAGTTGCCGCAGCGGCGTCAGGCGCTCCCGCGGCAACGGTGCTTGCCGCGGTAGAGCGTGTCGCGCGGCTCGGTGGCTGTTGAACCGTCTACCGCCCGGCTACGTCCCCGGCCTTGCGGAGACGCCTTCTTGGTGCAGCCGGGGGCTCCACTTGCGGCAAGCTGTCTGAAGGTTCAGGCTCTTCCTCGCCGGGCTCGCTCGGCTCAGCTTCAGGGTCGGCAAGATCTTCCTCGCCGGCAAACTCCTCGCGCTCGGCAAGGCTTGCCGCCTCTACTGCCTCTGCCTCCTCCACGGTGAACCCGAACTCGCCCGCGGCAGCTGCTGCCGCAGCCTCTTCCGTCCTAGTGGCGATGCGCTGCAGCTCCGCGTCGGTAGTGTCACGGGTGAGGCTCTTCTGCTCATCGGCGTGGATCGGCACTTCCTCCAGGCTATCGAAGAATGCCCGCACGACGACATCCGCAGGCTCTTGGCAAGTTGGGGCGATTCCGTACGAATCACACAATGGCATCATTGCGCGGATCCGGTCGAGCGAAGAATTGTTGCACAACGGAATAACGCTCCTCGGCAACATGAATGGATGCTGAGGATCGCGTTTGAACAGCTCCAGGAGCATCGCATCTAGCTCCAGGACGGTGAAGTTGAAATTGAGGCCCGGGCGCAACCTCATGATATCCGCCGAGTTCTTGAACTCCTAGGCGGGTCTCCCTCTCTCCTGCAGGGGGGCGATGCGGCGACGAAGGAAATCTGCGCCAACGGCGCCTACAGTGAGCCTGACAAGCCTGAGGCGAAGGATTCGGGTGACGGCGATCTTCAGCCTGTCGTCTTCCGGGGCCACGTTGCTCCAATCATTGCCGCGTACTATTGGGGCTTGGTGCACGGCAGTAAACGGCTGCGGGTTCTCCTCGACGATCCAACACCACTCCGCTCTCCACTCATCCCACTTGCTGTGGAGCTCTCCCTCCAGATAAGCATCCTTCTTGCCGACTCTTGAGATCCAAGCGATCCCGCCGGCAAGAGGCTCTCCTATCTCAACCCGGGGCATAAAGAAGTGACGGAAGAGTGCTACATTTGGATGGACTCCGACAAAGTTTTTGCAAAGATGTGCTCGTGTCTCCGTCGACCAGAAGAGGTAGTAGTACTCCCTCAGCTCCTTCGCGGCAAGCTGAGGGGGGAAGAGGGCCCGCTCCTTTCGCAGCGCCGCAAGCCGCTGCGCCTCGACCGACTTCACGCCCTTCCCCTTGTCGGCTTTCGGAGCCATGGCGGAGGTGGTGGGGGAGATCGACGGCGTTGGTGGTGCTGGTGGCAATGGGGGGCGGAGCGCTGCTCTCGAGAAGAAGGGGGGAGCGGCGGAGATTTGGGAAATGGAGTAACAACCAGCAGGATGGGCGAACTGTCCCTCTTTTCCCCTGCTTATAAAGAGGGAGGGGGCGGACGTTTTGCCCTTACGAATAAAGAAACCACCCACGATCTCTCCCACGATGCCGCATTCGACGCATGCCGTTGGGGAGGGCGCGGTGGATACGGAGAAAGATACGGCGTAACCCAGGCCGCGCATGCTCGTGCCCTATTTTGGGCCTGGCCCAACAGCGCTCGGCACCGTGTGTGGCCCAGGCCCGGGGGCTCCTGTCGGTGTACTAGAGTAGGGGTACCCTAGTATCCCGAACTTGTGCATGGGCAGTTGCAGCCACCCGCGGCAAGGCTTGCCGGGTGACCGCCAAGGTCCTCCGCGGTTCCTGTGGAGCCAGTCAAGAACAAAGTATCTAGGCCAAGGAGACAAGGCCCCGGTAAGAGGAGCTTGCCGGGAAGGCTAACCAAGGCATAAGAGCAAAGTATTCAAGCCAAGGAGACAAGGCCCCGGCAAGATGAGCTTGCCGGGAAGGCCCACTAAGGCATCTCAAAGAGTTTGCCGCGATGCGCCACGCATCCCGGCAAGGCCCGGGGAGCGACAAGCCTCCGGACGCGACAAGACAACGACTGCGGCAAGGCACTTGCGGCGGCACGCTTCCACCCTATACCTATGCTCCAGCGCATCCACCAACGTGTCGCCCCGGGGCCTTGCCAGGCGCGCATGGCAAGAGGCTGTGCAGCCAGCGATACGTGGTGGCAAGCGGCGCTGACAAGATTGCCATCGTGGCGAGCGGTGGCGCCCCTGACGGTCCCTTTCTGCACTGTTTTGGGCGACATAGACGGGCATTTAATGCCTTTGTCCCCTGCCGTCAGGGTTAGGTAGGAAACACTGTACAGGTAGCTGTACCAACCGCAAGTCATTTTCGATTTTTACCCTTGTCTACGTTGCCACCTGTCGGTGACCCCTTGAGCATATAAAAGGAGGCCCATGCGCAACGTAGAGGGGGGTTCGGAAAGTTCGAAGCCAGAAAACACTCACGCTCGGTCTTGTTAGCAGCTAGAGTGTGCTGTAGCACTCAGCGCTCCCGAGCAAGAACTCAATACAATCAGACAAGCAGCAGTAGGAGTATTATCTCTCCGGAGAGCTCCGAAGTTGGGTAAACTGCTCGTGTGCTGTCGGTGTACTAGAGTAGGGGTACCCTAGTACCCCGAACTTGTGCACGGGCAGCTGCAGCACCCCGCGGCAAGGGCTTGCCGGGTCCCGCCAAGGTCCTCCGTGGTCCTTTTGGAGCCATTCAAGAACAAAGTACTCAAGTAAAGAAGACAAGGCCCCGGCAAGAGGAGCTTTCCGGGAAGGCCAACCGAGGCATCTCAAGGAACTTGCCGCGACGCACCACGCGTCCCGGCAAGGCCCGGCAAGCGACAAACTTCCGGGCGCGACAAGACAACGACCGCGGCAAGACGCTTGCCGCGGCAAGCGGCCACTCTGTGCCCACGCTCCAGCGCATCCACCAATGTGTCGCCCTGGGGGCCTTTCCAGGCACGCGTGGCGGAAGGCTGTGTAGCCAGCGGAAAGCGGTGGCATTCGATGCTGACAAGATCGCCATCGTGGCAGGCGGTGGCGCCCCTGACGGTCCTTTTCTACATTGTTTGGGCGACACAGACGGGCATTTAATGCCCTTGTCCCCTGCCGTCAGGGTTAGGTAGAGTACACTGTACAGGTAGCTATACCAACCGCATCTCTTTTTACATTTTTACCCTTCTCTGCATTGCCACCTGTCGGTGACCCCTTGAGCATATAAAAGGAGGCCCATGCGCAACGTAGGGGGGGTTCGGATCATTTGGAAGCCAGAAAAACATCTAGCTCTCTGGAGCAAGAACACAATACAATCAGACAAGCAATAGTAGGAGTATTATCTCTCCGGAGAGCTCCGAAGCTGGGTAAACTGCTCGTGTGCTTCGCCTCGATCTGCTCTTCATGCGACCTCCGCCCCCTGCCGAACCGAAAGGGGCTCGGTCCGCCGGTCCCATAGGTGTTCGTGGATCAGTTTCCCCGACATGTGCCTCGCCTTGATCTGCTCTTCGTGCGATCTCCGCCCCCCGCCGAACCGAAAGGGGCTCGGTTCGCCGGTCCCATAGGTGTTCGTGGATCAGCTTCCCCGACACATGTGAAGAAGCAAAAACTTAGGTTCAACTGGTACTAACCGATAATTGTTGAAGAAGAAAGGTGGGATGCCTACCGGGGCATCCCCAAGCTTGGATGCTTGAGACTTCTTGAAATATTATCTTGGGGTGCCTTGGGCATCCCCAAGCTTGAGCTTTTGTGTCTCCTTAATTCCTCTCATATCTCGGTTTCCTAAATCTCGAAAGCTTCATTCACACCAAACTTAACAAGAACTCATGAGATAAGTTAGTATAAACCAATGCAAAAACCTTATCATTTTCGACTGCAACAAATCACTAAAATTATTATTATTCAACATTGAATACTAAATGTCTCTGCATATTTAATACTCCTATCCTCAAATAGAATCATTAAACAAGCAAACATATGCAAACAATGCAAACATAACAGCAATCTGCCAAAACAGTATAGTGTGTAAAGAATGCAAGATTCATCATACTTACCTAACTACAAAAATTATGAGAAAAATACTACACTGTAGAATATTTATCAGATCTCAATATGCAAAAAATTTCAATATTATATCATTCTCTGAATTTTCTAGGGAATTTTTGCAACAGCGGTAAACTTTCTGTTTTGAAACAGCAACATGTATACTTGCAAAATAAGCATGGTAAAGGCTATCCTTGACATTTTTATTGAAAATATAGATGCAAAACATTATTATAAATAACATCAAGCAAATACTAACAAAATAAAATGACGCTCCAAGCAAAACAGATATCATGTGGTAAATAAAAATATAGCTCCAAGTAAAGTTACCGATGAACGAAGACGAAAGAAGGGATGCCTTCCAGGGCATCCCCAAGATTCGGCTCTTGGTTGTCCTTGGATATTACCTTGGGGTTCCTTGGGCATCCCCATGATTAGGCTCTTTCCACTCTTTATTCCATAGTTCATCAAATCTTTACCCAAAACTTGAAAACTTCACAACACAAAACTCAACAGAAAATCTCATGAGCTCCGTTAGTACAAGAAAACAAACCACCACTTTAAGGTACTGTAATGAACTCATTGTAAATTCATGTTGGTGTAATATCTACTGTATTCCAACTTCTCTATGGTTCATACCCTCCGATACTACTCATAGATTCATCAAAATAAGCAAACAACACATAGAAAACAGAATCTGTCAAAAACAGAACAGTCTGTAGTAATCTGTAACAAACGTATACTTATGGAACACCAAAAATTCTGAAATAAATGGGTAGACCTGAGGAATTTGTCTATTAATCATCTGGAAAAATAATCAACCTAAAATCACTCTCCAGTAAAAAATGACAGCTAATCTCGTGAGCGCAACAGTTTCTGTTTTTTACAGCAACATCACAAAGACTTCACCCAAGTCTTCCCAAAGGTTCTACTTGGAACAAACACTAATTAAAACATAAAACCACATATAAACAGAGGCTAGATTAATTATTTATTACTAAATAGGAGCAAAAAGCAAATAAAGATAAATAAAATTGGGTTACCTCCCAACAAGCGGTAACGTTTAACGCCCCTAGCTAGGCATGATGATTTCAATGATGATCACATAAAAGATAAGAACTGAAACGTAAAGAGAGCATCATGAAGAATATGAATAGCACATTTAAGTCTAACCCACTTCCTATGCATAGGGATTTTGTGAGCAAAGAACTTATGGGAACAATAATCAACTAGCATAGGAAGGCAAAACAAGCATAACTTCAAAATTTAAGCACATAGAGAGGAAACTTGATATTATTGCAATTCCTACAAGCATGTGTTCCTCTCTGATAATAATTTTCAGTAGCATCATGAACGAATTCAACCATATAACCCGCACATAAAGCATTCTTTTCATGATCTACTTTCATAGAAATTTTACTCTTCTCCACATAAGCAAATTTCTTCTCATGAATAGTACTGGGACCAAACTCAACAAAATAATTATCATGTGAGGCATAATCCAATTGAAAACTAAAATCATGATGACAAGTGTCATGGTTATTATTATTCTTAATATCATACAAGTCATCACAATAATCATCATAGATAGCAATTTTTTCTCATAATCAATTGGAACCTCTTCTGAAATAGTGGATTCATCACAGTCATGACCTCTCCAAATCCACTTTCATCAATATAATCATCATAAATAGGAGGAATACTTTCACCATAATAAATATTCTCATCAAACCTTGGGGGACAAAAAATATCATATTCATCAAACATAGCATCCCCAAGCTTGTGGCTTTGCATATCATTATGTGACGCCCGGATAATTAGACTACAGTAATTCCCTGCTAATGATGCCACGTCACCTCGGATTACTGTTGATAATCTTGCGTTAGTTCAAAACGATTTAAATTCAAATTGAATTAAAGGCCAACAACAAAAGTTTTCGAACAATAAAACTAAAAAGTTCGGGTTGTGCCAAATAATGCGTATGTAATTATGGTGAAGAAACCACACTGTTATAGTATATCTAGATGCACCAAAATAATAAAAACAACAACAAAAACAATTATTTAAATACCTTTTGTAATTAGTAAAATATCAAACTAATTTACTTGGGGACTAGACATTTTCTAACTGTGGACTAAGTTGAGATACCAATTTAGATGCTAGGTGTAAATTTTACTAAAACTAAAATAAAATGTAAAGAAAATAAACAAAATAAGAAAAAAAGAGAGAGAAGGTTGCACTGTGCATTGTATCCCATGGCTACAGTACCCAACCCAGCCCACCTATCCCTCTTCTTCCTACTGCTCACCGAGAGCTCTCTGGCCGCACTCACAGCGTCCACGGCGTGGATCCTCCACGCGTTGGCCATCCACCGGTGCCCTGAGGGGATAAGAGCCTCGTCGACCCCTTAGCGAACCCTAGTATCCACTCACTCCCTGTCCCTCACTCGCCCTCTCCCTCTGTATTCCACCCGACACCGCCGTTCCCGTGCGCCGCTTGATCCCGCGGCCACCGCTGTCCCCGCGCCCCGCCAAGGTGTCCAGCAGCTCCGGCGTGGTCCTTTTCATTGTCATCGTCCATGGGTCAAGGTTGAGGAGCCGCCGCAACGTCGCCATCGACCACCTCGTCCTCTACCACCGGCCACCGCGACGCCATCGACGGATTCGTCGTCTTCACTGCAACCCGCGCCTCCCTGAGCCTCTTCCCGTCAACGATGTGAGCCGGCGCGCCTTTCCCTCTGCCTCCCCCTCGATCTGCATCCTCTAGCCGCCGTGCTCGTCGTTGCCATCTCGCGCTAGAAGTTGCCATGGCCGGCGCTCCACTCACGTTGCCTCTGCCTTGCTCCCTCACTCACACACCCGCCCCAGGTCACGCCCCGGCCTCCCGCTGCCGCACTCGGTCGCGCCTGTAGCCGCCGCTACCCACACTCCCCTGGCCACGCCTCATGCTGCCTTTCCCCCGTCCCGCGCGTGGCCTCGCCTCCCCGCTGGCTACTCCTGTGGTTGGCCATGGCCGGCCATGGCCGAGCGGCCATGCACGCATGTGTGCGTGCATTCTGTGTGCGTGCGTGCGTGTGCATGCAGTGTGTGTGTGTGTGTGTGTGTGTGTGTGTGTGTGTTGAGTGTGGCCATGCCCACCTCCGGCCGCGTCCGCCTCTGGCCTCGCCCGCCTCTGGCTGCCGCTGCTGCGTTGCTCGCTGCCTGCTACTAGTGCAGCGCTGCTACAGTAACATTCAGTTACTGTAGCAGCGGCTAGCTTTTATAAAACAGCATTGGTTAGCCCCCTGAACAACCTCAGAACAACAGCAAAACAAGCTTGAACATAGATAAAAATTATATGGGCGTGTAGTACACTTGGCAGGGTTCAATTCTTTCCATTGGACCAAATTCAAAAGTCGCCTAGATTAATTTCTATAAAAATGACAAAAGTCTATGTTCTGTTAACTGGAAGAACTGAAAAACAGATTCTGGAATTGACATCCAGTAGCACTTTTCAAACGAAGATTTGGACAGGCAAATGGGCACTAATGTAGATGACCTTGAAACTGTCATGTAGATCATGGAAAGATGATAAAAATTGGTAAAGGGCACTAAGCCATAGGATGGAGAGAACTACAGTTATAGCCTTCGGAAAACAGCCAAGTGATGTTTAAAACTGAGGATTTCTCACACTTAGCCAATTTTCAGGGAATTCCAAATAACTATTTAAATCTTTAAAAATTAATATAAAATAATCCATAACTCGGATGAAAATACTTTGTACATGAAAGTTGCTCAGAACGACGAGACGAATCCGGATACGCAGCCCGTTCGTCCGCCACACATCCCTAGCATAGCAAACACGCAACTTCCCCCTCCGGTTCATCTGTCCGAAAACGCGAAACTCCGGGAATACTTTCCCGGATGTTTCCCCCCTTCGTCGGTATCACTTACTACCGCGTTAGGGCATACCTAGCACCGCGTATTGCCTCCTTATGTTTTGTGATGCTTTGTTTGCTCTGTATTTACTGTTTCTTCCCCCCTCTTCTTCTGCGGTAAACCCCGAGACCGGCGCTGATGCCTCGGTACTCCGCACCTGCGCTTGCCCCCTTGGCACCAAAGGGGAAACAAGGACACTGCACACGTTGGCGCCCGCCTGGTGTCCGCCTGGCCTTGGTCATCATGGCATGCGTCACGGGAACCTCGCGAGGTACCCCTTGCCTTGATCTCTCCTCCCCCTCGCGAGCCTGCCTGGTGAGGCCGCTCCTGAGGAAGCCTTGTGTCTTCCATGCCATGAGGCTTGGCCCCTCGCCAGGGTCTTGAGCGCCGGGTGATGAAGACGGGCCGTACTGGGCTACTGGTGGAGCCACGCCGCGGGCCGCAGGCAGGCAAGTCTGGGGACCCCCGTTCCCAGAACGCCAACACCCATATCTGCTCAAATCATCTATGAAGGTCAGAAAATAACGATATCCGCCACGAGCCTCAACACTCATCGGACCGCATACATCAGTATGTATTATTTCCAATAAGTCATTGGCTCGTTCCATTGTTCCGAGAATGGAGTTTTAGTCATCTTTCCCATGAGGCATGGTTCGCAAGTATCAAATGATTCATAATCAAGTGATTCCAAAAGTCCATCTGCATGGAGCTTCTTCATGCACTTTACACCAATATGACCTAAACAGCAGTGAACAAATACGTTGCACTATCATTATCAACTTTGCATCTTTTCGCATCAATATTATGAATATGTGTATCACCACAATCGAGATTCAACAGAAATAGACCACTCTTCAACGGTGCATGACCATAAAAGATATTACTGACATAAATAGAACAACCATTATTATTTGATTTAAATGAATAACCATCTTGCACTAAACAAGATCCAGATATAATGTTCATGCTCAACGCTGGCACCAAAAGATCTAATTATTCAGGTCTAAAACTAATCCCGAAGGTAGATGTAGAGGTAGCGTGCCGACGGCGATCACATCGACCTTGGAACTATTCCCGACGTGTATCGGCACCTCGTCCTTAGCCAATCTTCGCTTAATCCATAGTCCCTGTTTCAAGTTACAAATATGAGAAACCGAACCGGTATCAAATACCTAGGCACTACTACGAGAATTAGTAAGGTACTCATCAATAACATGTATATCAATTATATCTTTGTTCACTTTGCCATCCTTCTTATCCGCCAAATACTTGGGGCAGTTCCGCTACCAGCGACCAGTCGCTTTGCAGTAGAAGCACTCAGTTTCGAGCTTGGATCTAGCTTTGGGCTTCTTTCCGGGAGTGGCAACTTGCTTGCCATTCTTCTTAAAGTTCCCCTTCTTTAAATTGCCCTTTTTCTTGAAACTAGTGGTCTTGTTAACCATCAACACTTGATGCTCCTTCTTGATTTCTACCTCCGCAGCTTTGAGCATTGCGAAGAGCTCGGGAATAGTCTTTTCCATCCCTGCATATTATAGTTCATCACGAAGCCTTTATACCTTGGTGGTAGTGATTGGAGAACTCTGTCAATAACACTATCATCTTGAAGATTAACTCCCAGCCGAGTCACGTGATTATGATATCCAGACATTCTGAGTATGTGTTCACTGACAGAACTGTTCTCCTCCATCTTGCAACTATAGAACTTGTTGGAGACTTCAAATATCTCTACTCGAGCATTTGTTTGAAATGTTAACTTCAACTCCTAGAACATCTCATATGGTTCATGACGTTCAAAACATCTTTGAAGTCCCTATTCTAAACCGTAAAGCATGGCACACTGAACTATCGAGTAGTCATCAACACATGACTGCCAGTCATTCACAATGTCTGCAGGTGCTGGGGGGCGGGGCACACCTAGCGGTGCATCAAGGGCATAATTCTTCTATGCAGCAATGAGGATAATCCTCAAGTGACGGACGAGTCCGTGTAGTTGCTACCATCGTCTTTCAACTTAGCTTTCTCTAGGAACGCATTAAAATTCAAGGGAACCGTTCCATGGGCCATTGATGTACAACATAGATATGCAAAAACTATCAGGACTAAGTTCATGATAAATTAAGTTCAATTAATCATATTACTTAAGAACTCCCACTTAGATAGACATCTCTTAAGTCATCTAAATGATACGTGATCCAAATTAACTAAACCATGTCTGATCATCAGGTGAGATGGAGTATTCATCAATGGTGAACATCTCTATGTTGATCATATCTAGTATATGATTCATGTTCGACCTTTCCGTCTCCAGCGTTCCAAGGCCATGTCTATACATGCTAGGCTCGTCAAGTTTAACCCAAGTATTCCGCATGTGCAAAACTGGCTTGCACCCGTTGTATGTGAACATAGAGCCTATCACACCCGATCAGCATGTGGTATCTCAGCATGAAGAACTTTCGCAACGGTGCATACTCAGGGAAAACACTTATACCTTGAAATTAGTTAAGGGATCATCTTATAATGCTACAACCATACTAAGCAAAATAAGATGCATAAAGATAAACATCACATGCAATCAAAATATGTGACATGATATGACCATCATCATCTTGTGCTTTTGATATCTATATCCAAAGCAACGCCATGATCTCCATCGTCACCACCTCAACACCTTGATCTCCATCGTAGAGTCGTGGTCGTCTCGCTAACTATTGCTTCTACAACTATCTACTACAAAGAAATACACTTACGTGATGATACATGTTTGTCACAGTAGGTCGTGTTTTTTGTCATGCATGTACATCCATGACAAATTTATGACAGAATCAAGGTAGTCATACCTGTGCTGTCGTAGAAGTGTTCCATGACATTCCCAAAATTATCATCACGGAAGTGTCCACTTCCATGACGATAAATCGGGCGTCACAGAAGTGCTTTCGTCAAGGGTGACCGACATGTGGCATCCACCGTAACGGAACGCCGTTAAGCTATCGGGTCGGGTTTTGAATCCGATAACCCATTAACAGCCCCCACCAATGGGGATTTTCCACGTGTAAAATAATCATTGGCTAGAGGAAACACGTGTCGGCTCATCGTTTGGACAGATGTCATCCACTCATTGTACGGAAGGCGCCTATGATACGTCTACACGTGGCACGGCCCAACAGAGGCCCATTCCTGTGAAAAGGCCGGCCCAGTGAAAATTAGCAGGCCAGCCCATATAAGGCATACTTTTGTCAGGTCCATTTAAGCCCACGACCCATACGAGATGTGCCAATTCGGCCCGTCAACGGCCCGTTAAAGATTTAACACCATTGCAGCCCATGGTCAGTTTGAGCCCATTAACAGCCTGCTATATATTTGGGCTCAATATCGGCCGATGAGATTTCGGCCTGTTAACGGCCCATTTAATGGATGGGCCAATTTTCAGGATGTACATCTTTCAGCCTTTTAGCGACCCATTTAAATGTTGGGCTAATTCCCGGCCCGGGGTGTCTTTCAGCCTGTTGACGGCCCATAAATCTGATGGGACATTTGTTGTCGGACCCGAGTTTCAGCATTTTAGCGGCCCATTTAAGTGTTGGGCCAATTTTTGGCCCGGTGTCACTTTCAGCCTGTTGACGGCCCGTAAATCAGTTGGGCCATTTGTAGTCGGACCTGAGTTTTGGCCTTTTAGCGACCCATTTAAGTGTTGGGCCAATTCCCGGCCCTGTGTGCCTTTGGCTTGTTATCGGACCATAAATGAGTTGGGCCATTTGCTGTCGGACCTTAGTTTTGGCCTTTTAACGGCCCATGCCCTTCATGGTCCAATACCAGCCCAGTTTCTCTTTCGGCCTGCTAAAGGCCCACAACACAGTTGGGCCATTTATAATATGACCTGACTTTCGGCCTCTTAGCGGCCCATGGTCTTCATGGTCCAGTACAAGCCCGCCGTCTCTTTCGGCCTGCTAAAGGCCTACAGTATAGTTGGGCCATATGTAGCCCAAACTTAGTAACGGCCTGTTAACGGCCCGTGAAATAAATTGGGGCCACCTGTTGCCCGCTTTGATGTCGGCCTGTTAACGACCCGGGAGGTAAGAGGGCCGACCATTAACTTTCTTCCTAGTATCGGCCCATTAACTTAATGGTCCCACTAAAGTTCGTACATGTCTTTATGCCAAATTAGATAATTTGAGCCCATTACGACAAGTAATTATGCACAGGACCAAAACCGATCAAGCAAAGGTACGACATACAGGGAATAACGTTGCGCATCCAGCATATATTACAGAAAATTACATCCACTGGGCCATCAAAGATTGTTGCCAGTGCAAATAAATGAGCAGAACCTAACCATCTGCAACGTCACATTCTGCAACCTCAGCACACATGACGCCCATAAGCATGTGGGCAAGTTCTTTCTGCTTTGCTACACTGTCTCTGAAAACATTGATCAGTTGTTGTGTCGCACGACTCTGCACCTCTGATTCATCCACCATTTCCATCATTGCTTCAACCATTAATTGGTTCACAAACATACATTTATTTCGTTGCATTCGAGACAGAGGATACTGAACAGATTCAGATGGCGTTTTTGGCAGGCTTGTATTAGTGATAGTGGAGAGTGTCTCGACCACTGCATCATAACATAAATTAGGATGGGAGCCAAATAGATTAATCATGAGTTATTGCCATATTACCTGGCCTAGATTTACTGGAAAGAAGCAATGGGGTTGCCTTGCTGTTTCCAGAGTTTGTCTTCTTATCTTCAGCAGCCTGCACAAAATTAACACACTAACATTGCTATCATTGGCCAAGTCAGATAATAGGAAAGCAACATTGACACAACGAACATTTGGGCAACTAGCCTACACCAAATTAACACAATATGACACAGCTATCATCAGCCAGGTAAGGTAGCACGAAAGCAACATTGACACTATGAATGAATGGGCAAACAGAGAAGCACTACAATTCAGTAATGTGCATGATATGAGATAGTACATTCATGCAGCTCAGTATGCGAAACTACCAGGCAGTTTTCCTTACAAAAATCAACATTGGCGCCTTTAACATTTTGCTACAACTAATTTTAGATCAGATAAAGGTTAGATTCATGCCGATTAACAAAATACATGTCGATGTAAAAATATAGTGATATACAATAGGTACTTACATTAGCATTGGAGCACAGAGAATTCCCGCAAGATATTTTCCTCGAATACGATCCCAATGGAGGAAGTCTTCTGTCGTTTAACCTTATTTTCTAAAAGAGAGATGGGTAAGAAACATGTAGAAAATATGATCAGAATGCTATAAAATTTCATGATGCGAGGATACGCACACGCTTCTTAGAATGGAGTTGACATTCTTTTGCTGGACTGGAGCGGACTAGTTCTTTGGCCACTGGAATCTGCTTATTATCAGTGGGAGTTGGGTTTCTCTGTGCTGGAGCAGTATCTATGAAAAATGGAGTTGGTTTATTATCTCCTGGCGTTTGGATCTTTTGCAAAGACCTGGTTTGTAACCCTTCAGATTCTAACATAGCAGTATTCCCCTTGCATGCCTTATATAGAAGAATGGTGATTCAGTTATAAAACATGCTACAACAGAGATGGAATAGGTACTGAAGAATAGAAAGGCATGACATATTGACATGTATTCCCTCCATCCGGAAATAAATGGACGGGTCTAGGCGTATTCCAGTTCTAGATACACCTAGTTTTATCCATTTCTGCGACATTTAATCCGGATGGAGGGAGTATGATGTAAGAGCTAGGGATACGATAGGACAACACAGTAAAAAACCCACTGAAAAACCCACTGCAGAACCAAAGTATTCAAACCCACTGATATGAGATAGTACACTCATGCAGCTCAGGATGCAAAACTACCAGGCAGTTTTCCTTACAAAAATCAACATTGTGGCCTTTAATCATACATTTTGCTACAACTAAATTTAGATCAGATAAAGGTTGGATTCACGCCGATTAATAAAATACATGCTGATGTAAAAATATAGTGATATACAACAGGTACTTACATCTACATTGGAGCACAGAGAATTCCTGCAAAAATCTTTCCTCATAAACGATACCATTGCAAAAATTCTTCTATCTGTTAAGCTTATTTTCTAAAAGAGAGATGGGTAAGAAACATGTAGAAAATATGATCAGCATGCTATAAAATTTCATGATGCAAGGATACACACATGGTTCTTAGAATTGAGTTAACATATTTTTGCTGGACTGGAGCAGACTAGTTCTTTGGCCACTGGAATCTGCTTATTATAAGTAGGAGTTGGGTTTGTTTGTGCTGGAGCAGTATCTATAAAAACTGGAGTTGGTTTATTATCTCCTGGCGTTTGGATCTTTTGCAAAGGCCTTGTTTGTAACCCTTCAGATTCTAACATAGTCGTCTTCCCCTTGCATGGCTTGTATAGAAGAATGATGCTTTAATTATAAAACATGCGGCAACAGAGAGATGGAATAGGTACTGAAGAATAGAAAGGCATGACATATTGACATGTATTCCTTCCATCCGGAAAAAAATGGATGGGTCTAGGCGTATTTCAGTTCTAGATACATCTTTTTTATCCATTTCAGCAACATGTAATCCGGACGGAGGGAGTATGGTGTAAGAGCTAGGGATACGACAGGAAGACACAGCAAAAAAACACTAGTTGAATGTAAAACTATATGCTAGCGGAATACGTACAGAAATAACTAAGGCAACATACACGTGTATGATTGGGAAAATAAGATGGCATTGCAACAGAGCACTAGAACAACACTTCAATCTAAAAAAACATGGTATGTCAGACAGATGAAGTACATACTAATGAATAACAATGCATAAGATATTCAGAAGCATGATGTCCAAATTAAGCAGATGGCATTGTGATAGAGTAGAATTATAGTACTTGAATTTGAAAACATGTTATCATGAATGGAATAGGTACTGAAAAACAGGAAGGCATGACATATTTACATGCATGATCAGCATGCTAAGCACATGGCATTGCAACAGAGTAGATACACTCCAGGACATTATATGCATGTTGTACCCATATCACATGCCAAGTTAGAGCAAGGACCTTGTGGGGTGAAGAGGATTCATCATCTTTCTGCAAGTCTTCTGAAGAACTGCCTTTACATGTTCCATCATATTGGGTATCATTGACACCAAGTTTATTGGCCTTTACATTGCTCCGTGAGGTTCTTGTGGATATATCAGTGTGTGCAATTATATCTGACATGCATGGAAGACAGCTAGTAGTTAGATTTATGTAAATGAGTGCCTGTAGGAGATGACATAAATAGTAGGACTGGGGTTAACTAGCAGCAACAGGTCTCATAAACTAAAGGGAGAACACAGATGAAAGCTACAGAATATGTATCATTTGTACTCGAGATTAACTCAATGGCACACAAAAGTATTAAAGAACAACATAGGTAATACTAGAAGTGGTATAATACTATAATCACCAGCCTGTGATATAGCATTGGGTGATGGATGATAACTATGGAACAGCGTTACCTAAAGAACAAGTATCTTAGCTGAACTATGGAACAACGTGAACTCCTGAACAAGACCCGTAAGTGATCATCATGAATATACAGAGAAATGTGATGATCTATTTTCCGTGCTTCGATGAATAACAAAGCCATAAATGTTGCACACAACTAAGATGAGGGTACAACCTATCTGGCTGCCATCCATAGGAGTGAGCATCATGTCCTGACTTGTCGATGGCCCTGCAGTTGTTGTGGCTGTTCATGTCGGGCATGCGCATTCGATGCAGGGAACTATTGAGTGGGGACTGTAGCTCCCTTCTGGTGTATGCTTCCCTTGTTGGAGCAGCTGCGGTGAGTCGGAAGACGGTGTGTCTGAAGATGCAGATAACGCATAATGTTAAGAATGACATATCTCTTTGATATGAAGAAATACACTAAGAGATCAACAGCAAGGTACGAGAGTGGTCACACGTCTGTTGACTGAAGACTAAATTGGGGTCACACGATTTTATTTTATTTTGGTACTATCCGATCTACGCCGGATGGCTTGATGGCCGTCTTGTGCCTCCCGGCTGACACTATTCAGAATCTTCCCCGAAGAGCCAGCGACCAACGGTAGAGCAGCCTGCCTCCGCCGTCTGTGGCCCCGGCCAAAACCCCGCTCCCCGCCCCACCACACTGCCGTGGTTGCGCCGCCCCCGGGCCAATCCACAAAGACTCCCCGTCATCCAGATCTGGCGGCGGCAGTACCTTCAACCCACGCAACTCTAAAAGATAGCCATCTAAGCGCTACTTCCGCGGTGAACTTGCGGCCCCGCACCCTTACGTTAGACACCAGCCAACCAGCAGCCTAGGAGCTCCGCCGCCTCGAGGGGTGCTGCTTCCCATTGGGAATCGATTGGCCCAGAATAAAAATTCAGACAACTAACGCCTAAATAAAGTGATTTGAGATGAGGGTGCGACCTATCTAGCGGCATGGTGAAGTAGGCAGGTCCAGCTACCGAGTCGGTGAGGCCGGCGCGGTTGCGGTGGCGACTGGCGGCAGGGAAAGAGCGATGTCGCGACGGTCGACAGCTACGCGGAAGCAGCGCCAGGACTCTGGACAGATCCGAAGTTGGAGCCGCTCCGGCGCCGTGAACAATGGCAGGGGTGAGTCAGCTCCGGTACGATTCACGCGGTCGTCGTCGAGGCAGCACCAGCAGCACGGAGTAAGAGGGACACAGCCCAGTGCACGACGGCAATTGGACAGCGTCTCCAGCATTAGGGAGGAGGGCGGCTGTGAAATTGGTGCAGTTGGGGGCGCCATGGAGGTGGGGCTGAGGTTTCGCGGCTCGGGAGAAGGGAGCTTCCTGGGGAGAAGGTGATTTGGCGCCCATGAGGTATGAATGGGGGCGGGGGGGGGGGAATTGGGAGGGGAGTGGAACCATGTCTTACGGACGCATTTGGCTGAAATGTGAGGGGAGTTACAGTTCTACCCTTGCCTATAGGCTTCTCGGCTTTGGTGTGTGTACTGAGGGTCGGGGATATTAGAGTAACTTTGCTTCTCTCCAAATAGTGGGCGGGAGCGATTTCGGGCGAGGATGGCATG
>NC_057795.1:635474783-635475963 GCF_018294505.1 Triticum aestivum | reverse complement strand
ACAGCGTCTCCAGCATTAGGGAGGAGGGCGGCTGTGAAATTGGTGCAGTTGGGGGCGCCATGGAGGTGGGGCTGAGGTTTCGCGGCTCGGGAGAAGGGAGCTTCCTGGGGAGAAGGTGATTTGGCGCCCATGAGGTATGAATGGGGGCGGGCGGGGGGGAATTGGGAGGGGAGTGGAACCATGTCTTACGGACGCATTTGGCTGAAATGTGAGGGGAGTTACAGTTCTACCCTTGCCTATAGGCTTCTCGGCTTTGGTGTGTGTACTGAGGGTCGGGGATATTAGAGTAACTTTGCTTCTCTCCAAATAGTGGGCGGGAGCGATTTCGGGCGAGGATGGCATGTTTTGAACTATAGTGGGCACGAGCGATTTCGGGCGAGGAGGGCGTTTTTGAAATAGTGGGCGCGAGCTATTTCGGGCGAGGAGAGCGTGTTTTGCCGACCATGGTTTATGAATTATTCGGCACATGTCATTTCGGCCGAGGAGAAGGCGCACTTGGATGAAGTTACGAACCTACCCTCGATGCACAACGGGCCAATTGATGCGTGTCCCACATAGGACAGTAATTTCGCGTCTCCCATTTATTTGCTCGGACGAATTCCACCGAGCAGAGAGGATGTTTAATGGTTCATTCAAATTTTGGGAGAACGAGCATCCACGTCTACCTTACCAAGTCGATTCGAATCAAATTTTGAAATATTAGCTTGCCACTTCTTTTTTAGATGGAGAGATGATGCTCGGGAGTAATGTGTCTTTACATTCTCGTTGTTAGAGATTTACTATATGACAAATAGTTGACCCACTCAAAAATGCGAATCAAACCCAAAATGAAATATCTCGATTCAATGAACTAGCTCGTTCAGTAGGTCAAAATAGTGAACTAAATCCAAAATTGAACACCTCAATCGTGTAGCATGTTGTACAGTATTATAGTACTCCATGAACATGTTGAAAGTCAAATTAATGAACTTGTTTGATATACGCATATATCCGTTCATGTGTGGATTGCAGACAACATGTTCTCCAATTTAAATATTTGAAAGCAAGTTTATATCGAAACATGGTTTATATCAGTCTTTGATGCATAAAATGCGACCTCCCCCTCTCCCGGACTCCTGTTCTCTCTCTCTCTCTCTCTCTCTCTCTCACTCACTCTCTCGCCGACAATCTTCAATTCTGT
>NC_057795.1:635436219-635474516 GCF_018294505.1 Triticum aestivum | reverse complement strand
TAGTTCGCATTGATATATACACCATCTATAGGTCTCTCTCGCACACTATGTATGATACTCTAGCTACTCCAAGCTAGATATCTTGGGTGCACACATCGTACACACAGAAATTCCTTGGCTCTTTGCCCGTAACTCTCTCACGCACCACTATGTCGTCTCGGAGCTCTTCCCCCCTCTCTCAAACTCGCCATCCACCTGGGTCACACATACACATGCATATCTCACTCGCACTCGATAGCCCATCTAAAACTCTATCTCTCTCCCTCGTTCTCTCTCCATCTCAGACGCACACACACAATCTCATGCCCAGCTAGCCAAGTATGATGGTCTCTCACACAATTGTAGGCACACGCAGTCCCCCCTATATGTATATGACTAGCTAATCTTAGTCTCCATCACAAACATGTGCATGGTCTATCTCGATTTCTCTCGGGGCATCTTTCTATCGCGCACGCACTCCCTCGATGTCCCACCCACATAGTCCCCTCACGATCTCGAGGGGATCTCTCTATCACAAACACACCCTCTCTCCCTCCCCATGCGTCCATGCCATCCATGTGTCCCTCTCGACCTTTTTTCCTTGTTGGCCAGACCTCTATTGGACATGTGCTACAGGGGTTCTCTCTCTGTTGCAAACAATCACACACTAGCTATCTTCGTGTATGTCCTCGCCTCGCTTTTCCATCTCGGAGATGCATGCGTGATATGTTCGCATAAGAAACGAAAAAACACACACTCTCTCTAATTTATCGTTTGTTGTCACTTTCTCTTTCACACACATACTCTTTTTGCACACTTACTCATTTCCTTCACACGCACTTGATCTGTCTCGACTGAGGCACTCTCCTCCGTCCATAGCATATAGATTTATTGAAAGGTCAAACATCACAAAGTTTGACCATGTACGTGGAGAAAAACAATTACATCTAGTATGGCAAACATATACCATTAGATTCACCATGAGATGTTGTTTTGTATGATGTATCTTTGGTATAACAACAACAACAACAAGAACAACAACAACAACAGCAGCAGCAACAACAACAACAACAACAACAACAACAACAACAACAATAACAACAACAACAACAACAACAAGGCGTAAACCTGATCAAAGTTTCCAAAGTTTGACTTCTAAAAAATTTACATGCACTGCATTATCGAGCGGATGGAATATCTCTTTCCCCCTCTCAGCTATGTGACGCACCACTCAGCCTTATCGGGGCTCCTCAATCTCTCTCAAACTTTATTGGTCAGTTTGGTTCGTGACCTGACCCTCATGCCTTGATGGCCGGTACTGCTTGGTGTGGACGTGAGATGTAAAATATTTCTGCCTGGCCAGGCTTGTGTGGTGCTGAAGCGTTTGGTTCATGCCTGGGCCACGCAAAGCATCAACGTCCCATCAATCAATCCATGCATCAATTATTTAATGCTAATATCCATCCATGTTGCTGTTAGCCTCGTGGCCGCATGATCAGGCACAGCCAGGCATTCGAAATCGGTCGGTTGGGCCAGGCTACTTGTAGTGTCTGGAGTTCAGGCAGGCTAATTAAAGTGCAAGGGAACCCAACCCAGGCAAGCTTTGTTTTTCACAGGGTAGCAACCAAACAAGCGTGCATGAAATCCAGCCACAACCCCAGGCCACGCAAAGGATGCTCACGACGCAAGCCAAACTGGCCTTATATCTCCCTCGTTCACACATACACATGTCTCGCTCGCGCTATACATATAGACCCATCCAACACTCCCCGCCCTTGTTCTCTCTCCATGTGACACGCACCCCCCTAAGTACCATAATCTCTCACTCTGGATACATGGGTTAGAGTTAGTTTGGGTTAGTTTGGAGTCAACTAACCCAAAAAGATCCAAACAGGAGGGTTAGTTTAGGTTAGATGCATCTAACCCATCCAAAAAAACTAACCCATCCAAGAGGTGCTTATTTGGGTTAGTTCTTCTTGGGACCACTAATAAATACTTTTTTCTCTCGCTCTCCCCGCAGCAGATCCCTCCCCCTTCCTCGAAGCTTCTCGTCCTCTCCCTCCCTCCCTCTCGCACCCCCCGTGAAGGTGCCTCGCCGTATCCGCGCTCCATCTAACCCTGCCATCCAAACACCTCTTTACTTAGAGTTAGCTTAGGGTATGAATCTAACTCTAACCTCTAACTGAGTTAGAGTATCCAAACAGGGCCATAGGCGCAAGCACTCCCCCCTCCTAAGTATGATTATCTCTTACTAGCCATCAGGAACACACGTATTGTCTCCTTCCATCCATACGTCTATCTCGATATCTCTCGGGGCATCTTCTATCGGGCACACACCTTGTCACTCGATCTCCCACCCATGTAGTCCCATCACGATCACCAGGGGATCTCTCTATGACAAAACATACACTCTCTCCTCCCCATGTCTGCATTTTCTCCGTACGTCTCTCTCGACCTCTCTCCCTTGTTTGTCAGACCCCTCTTGGCCACGTGCTAGGGGTCTTCCTCTCTCGGTTCCAAACAACCACACACTATCTCCTCACCTTGCCTCCTTTGTTGAAGATGCATGTGTGATATGTTTGCATAAGACACGCACGCTTTTTCTCTACTTTTATCGTGTGTTGTCCATGTCTCTTTCACACACACACACACACACACACACACACACACACACACACACTTTTTTCACTCTCTCTCTTTAGGGACTCTGTCACGTCCATAAGCATATGGATGTTTTGAAAAGTCTAACCTCAGAAAAGTTTGACCAGGTATATGTGGAGAAAAACATTTACATCTGGAACGATCATTAGATTCATCACAACATGTACTTACTTCATACTATCATTTATCTTTGGTATTGTAGATATAACTAATTTCTTTATAAACTTGGTCAAAGTTTCAAAAGTTTGACTTAAAAAAATGTTGTAACTACATTATCGAATGGAGGGAGTAGCTCTTTCTCTCTCTCTCTCTGCTATCTCTCACGGGCCTCCCCTCTCACTCGAACTCTCTATACCGACAGATTATATGCTCATTGTGTCAGCGTATAGCTCCGTATATTATTTAATTAACCGGTCAACCAATCCACACGCTGCGTTGTCAGCTCGTGTTCTGTATCTTGGTGTGCTGGCCCATGTGGCAGTGGGTGAAAATAAGTAAACTAGAGGCCCATCTGACACGCGGTGAAGTAAACAAAGTTGAAACCACTCGGGGTAGCACCCCGCACGTTAGTAAATTGAGGGCGCATTGAGGACAAACTTCTTGCGCCCGAAGGACGCACTCGTGCACAATTCACCACTTCACGGCGGCATGCACAGAAGGACACACTCGTGCACACCCAGCACACAACACACACCAGCACACGTGTACACCGGCGTCGCCACCGGTTGAGATGGATGGCGAGGCAGCTAACAAGCGGAGGCGGCTCGAGCCAAAACCGCATCCGGCGAGCCTGGACTTCATCAGCAGCCTCCCCGACGACATGCTGCTCGTCATCATCGGCCTCGTCCCCACTAAATCTGCCGTGCGGACCGCCCTGCTCTCTTGGCGGTGGCACCCCTTGAGGGAGTCCTGGATAAGGGGGTATCCGGACAGCCGGACTATATACATCGTCCGGACTATAGAAGTGTCAAGATACAAGGCTCAAGACTTCGGCTCGTGTCCGGATGGGACTCTCCTTTGCGTGGAAGACAAGCTTGGCGATCCGGATATTATATTTCCTTCCTTGTAACCGACTCCATGTAAACCCTAGCTCTCCGGTGTCTATATAAACCAGAGAGCATGGTCCTTAGAAGGCCTATCACAATTACAATCATACCATCATAGGCTAGCTCTTAGGGTTTAGCCTCTACGATCTCGTGGTAGATCTACTCTTGTACTACTCATATCTTCAATATTAATCAAGTAGGAAGTAGGGTTTTACCTCCATCGAGAGGGCCCGAACCTGGGTAAACATTGTGTCCCTTGCTTCCTGTTACCATCAGCCTAAGACGCACAGATCGGGACCCCCTACCCGAGATCCACCGGTTTTGACACCGACATTGGTGCTATCATTGAGAGTTCCTCTGTGTCGTCGCTTCGAGGCTTGATGGAAACTTCAATCATCGATAACACGGTCCAGGGGGAGACTTTTCTCCCCGGACAGATCTTTGTGTTCGGCGGCTTCGCACTACGGGCCAATTCGCTTGGCCACCTGGAGAAGATCGACAGCTACGCCCCTGGCCACCGGATCAGGTTTGGAAACTTGAACTACGCGACATACATCCGTGGCGACTTGATCTTTGACGGATTCGAGCCCGTGCCAGGAGCGACGGACAGTCATGACAAGAACGGCCTAGACCTGCTGTCGGACAATGCTCGGAACATCACCCCTGCAATAGCCTCGGATCTAAATCCGGAATAGGTTGCGTTGCCCGAGGACAGAGGGATGGACCCCGCCCCGCAGGCCGCATGCTCATCGGCAGTAGAGCCGAACACAGGCCACATCTCTGTGGAGACCTTTATCCCCGGACCCCTGGACTCATATTCGGTTGTTGGTCCCGGTCTTCTCGCTCTTGAGCTAGCCGAGCCAGGTTGGGCTCCGGTAATGGAGTTTACCTCTACGGACATCTTTCAGCACTCGCCCTTTGGCTCTCTTTGTCAGGAGGCTCTGGGCCGAACTATGTCCGGCTCGAGTGGGAAGCAGGCGACAAAGGAATTCGCTGCCCACCCACCACCCACTTCATTACCACGATCGATGATTTAACCAACGTGCTTGACTTCGACTTCGAAGACATCGACGGTATGGACGACGATGACGGAGACGTACAGGAGCCACTACTCATAGGGCGGTGGACAGCCACCTCTTTATACGATATATACAATGTGGACACTACGAAAGAAACCAATGGCGATGAGACAACAGAGGATAACCCCTCCAAGAAGAAAGCAAAGCATGGGCGTCGTTGCGCCGCTCCAAGCCCCGCCAAGGCAATACCGGCACCAGAGACGAGGACAATCCGGACGGTGACGATGATGAATACAACCCCAAACAGCCTGCCTTCGAGCAGGCCAAACAGGAAGATGGGCATGATAGCCCAGATGAACAGGCGATGGACGGGTATCCGTTGGATGACAACTACATGCCCCTCTCTGAAGACGAGATTAGCCTCGGCGATGACAAGTTTGGCGTACCCGAAGACCCCGCATAGCAGGAGTGCTTCAAGCGCCGGCTTATTGCCACTGCGAGAAGCCTGAAGAAGAAGAAGCAGCAGCTCCAAGCTGATCAAGATCTGCTCACAGATAGATGGACAGAAGTCCTGGCAGCCAACGAATATGGACTCGAGCGCCACACGGCTGACCAGCCGCCTCGAGGCCGGGACAAAACGACATATCAACCGGAATACCAGCCTGCACCCCCGCGCTGATTTACTACGGCCCGGGGCAATACTCAGGACCTGCGCGATAAACTGGATAACGCCGCAAGACAACCAAGATCGATCTACGGATCACGGGGGCGCGCCGAAGCACATGGCGATAACCGTCATACCGGATACACTAACAACAAATCCACCCGGGCGAATACAACCAGTGAGACGCAGCCGGACTGCGCCGTGACATAGCCCGGCACATAGGCGCCGTACACCCCCTCTGCTTCACTGATGAAGTGATGGATCATGAATTCCCAGAAGGGTTTAAACCCGTAAACATCGAATCATATGATGGCACAATAGACCCCGCGGTATGGATCAAAGATTTGCTTCTCTACATTCACATGGCCCGCGGAGACGAACTACATGCCATCAAGTATCTTCCCCTTAAGCTCAAAGGACCCGCCCGACACTGGCTAAACAGCTTGCCCGCAAATTCCATTGGCAGTTGGGAAAATCTGGAAGACGCATTTCTTGACAACTTCCAGGGCACATATGTGCGACCTCCGGATGCCGATGACTTGAGCCACATTACTCAACAGCCCGGAGAATCAGCCAAGAAATTCTGGACCCGGTTCCTAACTAAATAGAACCAAATAGTCGACTGTCTGGACGCTAAAGCCCTGGCGGCCTTCAAGCATAATATCCGGGACGAGTGGCTCGCCAGACACCTCGGCCAGGAGAAACCCAAGTCCATGGCAGCTCTCACGACACTAATGACCCGCTTTTGCGCGGGCGAGGACAGTTGGTTGGCTCACAACAGCACAACGCCACATTCTGGCACGTCAGACATCCGTGAGAACAATGGCAAGCTATGGCACAACAGACACAAGCGACGGAACAACGGCGACAACACCGAAGACACGGCGGTCAATGCCGGATTCAGCGGATCCAAATCCGGTTAGCGGAAGAAGCCATTCAAGCGTAACAATCAAGGACCATCCAGTCTGGACCGTATACTGGAGCGCTCGTGCCAAATTCATGGCAACCCGGACAAGCCAGCCAGCCACACCAATAGAGACTACTGGGTATTGAAACAGGCTGGCAAAATAAACGCCGAAAACAAGGACAAGGGGCTGCACAGCGATGATGACGATGAGCCCCGGTGTCCGAACATGGGGGACAGAAGAAATTCCCCCGCAGGTGAAAACGGTCAACATGATCTACGCCACCCACATCCCCAAGCGGGAACGGAAGCGAGCACTATGGGACGTATACGCGATGGACCCAGTCGTCCCCAAATTCAACCCACTGTCAGCTTGTCCGATCACCTTTGATCGTAGGGATCATCCTACTAGCATCCGTCATGGCGGCTCAGCCGCATTGGTCCTAGACCCAATCATCGATGGATTCCACCTCACGCGAGTCCTTATGGACGGTGGCAGCAGCCTGAACCTGCTTTACCAGGATACAGTGCGAAAAATGGGCATAAATCCTTCAAGGATTAAGCCCACCAAAACCACCTTTAAAGGTGTCATTCCTGGAGTAGAGGCCCGCTGCACGGGCTCTATAACATTGGAAGTGGTCTTAGGATCTCCGTATAACTTCCGAAGCGAAGATCTAATCTTCGATATCGTCCCTTTCCGTAGTGGTTACCACGCACTGCTCGGACGAACCGCATTTGCTAGATTCAATGCAGTGCCACACTATGCGTACCTCAAGCTCAAGATGCCAGGCCCGCGCGGGGTCATAACAGTCAACGGAAATATGGACCGCTCTCTCCGTACAGAAGAGCACACTGCAACCCTTGCGGCCGAAGTACAATGCCGCCTCCTCCGGCAAGCCACCAATCTGGCGACGACAACCGCAAGCTCCATCAAGCGAGGGCGGAACACCCCGCAGCAGGATCAGCAGGCACGCCAGGAGCATGACTAGCAGTCCGGCCTCCGCTCACATCCCATCAAAGCAGCATTCGTGCCACACGTACACAATTACGCACTCAAAATACCATGGGCACAGGCGGAGGCATATCAGTGGCTCAGTCAACAGTACGGTTCGCTTCGTAACCTTTCCATTTACCCTTAAGGACATTGCTTTAGTGCAGCTTCTCCAGAAGAGTCGGATTGTCGGACTTACATAGGAGAGCAAACCCAGGAGGCAACAGGCTTCGGGCACAGCAAGAAACACCCAGGTGGAATCTATTTACGATTGTTGTTCCTGCTTTATCTATCTGTACGTAGCCTGCCCCTAGATAGGATATGTCAAATAATCCTATTTTTCTCTGCTTAATGCATACATTGTAAACATACGCCTAAACGTATTATTCATCAATGGGAGACCTTATATAGCGTCAGCTTACTTATTTTTATTTGAGCATTTTTTATAAATGTCTATTTGATTTTTCATCCGTACACTTTGGTACGCTTAGTTTGCCAGGGGCTTCTTATGGCGCCCCACAATACGACAAGTCAAGTCCGAACACTTTCAACAGTGCGGCACCCCGAACTTATAGCATTATATGCATCAGCTCCGAATCATGTATTGGGTTATAGTTGGGATATCCCGGCTCCCTTGTTTTGGTGCCTTACGTTCCGTTAATTCGGCTAAGGTAGCGCAGGGAGAACTACTGCGATTGTGCCCTGGTTTTTCCAGACGAGCACCTCAATAGAGAAAGCACAAAACTGTCCAGCATGATGTGGCGAGAGCTGGTCGCTGTTCGAGAGGTCTTAAAATCCTTAAATATTTTTCCGCTTTAGGCGATAATTCGGCTTTGTCCGATATAGGCGTCTATAGTGCCCCAATTCGGCCTTCCGGATTCTAGGGGCTTCGCTGAAATTTAAAATTATAGACTTCTATGGCTAAGTGAAGGTTATAAAGCCGCATAGTCCGATTGCCTTGTTCGCTGCGCTGGACACCTCCTTAAGGGACCAAACATTTGGATAATGAGTGTCCGGGTTTTCCACGAACACCCCAGTACTAGTTACACAGGGGCGGAAGCCGACGACTGGCCTAATTTCAGAATTTGATAAACAGCCGCACAGAAGGTAATATTTTAAATAACAAAAGCGCTACATAGCACAAGTAACTTCGTCTTTAAATTACAAACATGACAGAGGTGGATTCTTCAAAAATTATGTCTTTGGTACATTCATCGGCCACGAGGCAAGCACCCTTCATCACGCCATCATAATACTTCTCGGGGACGTGATGTGGCTTGCCCTCTGGCGGCCCGTCTTTCACTAGCTTCTCCGCATCCAGCTTGCCCCAATGCACCTTTGCACGGGCAAGGGCCCGGTGGGCACCCTCAATGCAAATGGATCGCTTTATGATTTCCAGTCGTGGACACGCATCCACCATCCTCTTGATCAGGCCAAAGTAGCTGTTGGGCAGAAGTTCACTAGGTCATATCCGGACTATGAGATCCTTCATAGTCACTTTGGCCGCCTTGTGGAGTTCGACCAACTACTTCAGTTGGTCACTCAGAGGCGTTGGATGTTCGGCCCCAGCATACTGGGACCAGAACAACTTCTCCGTTGAGCTCCCCTCCTGAGCACGGTAGAACTCCGCGGCATCTGATACGCTGCGTTGCAGATCTGCGAATGCCCCTGGAGAGCTCCGGATTCGAGTAAGTAAAAGAAACGCCTCCTCCACATGTTTGCTTTGCATAAAAAATTTCTTACCCGCCACTATCTTTTTGGCCTCCTGGATCTCTTGCTGTGCCCTCTCGGCTTCGGCCTTGGCGTCTTTTGTATTTGTAAGGGCCTTTGCAAGCTTGGCCTCTTTTGCTTTAAGCTCATGCTCCGCGGACTCGAGCTTTTTGCCAAGCTCCTGGAGCTCTTCTTGTACTTCGCCCACTCGGGGCTTCTTGATTTTGGCGCTCCTTGTGTTCCAAGGCCGCTTTGTGTTCGGCCTCGGGCAACGCCTCCTTGGGGGACGCCACTTCGGTGTTGGCCTCTGCTACCATATCACGACGCTTAGTCGTTAGCATATTCAAATTTTATTTACAATTTACTATATGAGAAAGGGGAATCATTCACCTTTGCTCTCCTCGAGCTGCCTCCTCGTGAGGCTGAGCTCTCCCTGCGCCCGCTCCAAGTCCCACTTTAGGCCGACGATTTTGGCCGTATGGCGGCAGCAGCTAACAGCACAACCTGTTTATTTACATTCAAACTTACTATTGGACTCCTACGGATTATAATTGACCCTCCGTTTGTTTTTTCTTCCGAACACCAAACATAGTATCAGGGGCTACTACCTATCGGGTGGTAATTTCACACATTTTTACTACTTACCTCAAAGCCTGTTAGTAGGCTGGTGCAGGCTTCGGTCAGTCTGCTCTTGGCGGACGAAACCTTCTGAATCACCGCACTCATTAGAGTACGGTGCTCTTCATCTATGGAAGCGCCTCGAAGCGCTTCCAGCAGACCATCCGGTGCCTCGGGCGCAACGGAAGTCCTCGATACAGACGGCCCTCTCTCCCTAAAGAGGGGTCGCCCGCCTGAGTCCGGAACCACTGAAGGCTCCGGGATGGTGTTCGGCTGAGAGCCCGACTTCCTTCGGCTCTCACCAACACGATCCACGGGGATCTTGAACCCCGCGAGTCCGACGTCTGGGCCGCCGCCTTGAGGCGTCTCCAGGGCCACCTCCCCCATCTCTGGGAGCCTTTGGGACAACACCTCCGTGTCATCCGCAGGCCGAGGAGAAGTGGCCGTCGGGAGTGAGTTCATTGCTGACTCACTCAAGGACCCGTCTGAAGACGACGCCTCGAGATGGGCCCTGTCCGGACTGCATACACAGTCCGGCGTTATAACAAAACTATGAAGCAATATTACGATTGAGTGCAGATACTTACGATCGCACTAGGGGCTTCTTCCTGGGCAGCCACCCTTCTTCGCTATCGGCGGCGGTGGCGGAGTAATCCGGAAGGGATGCTTTTCCCTCCTTGGATGCCCCAGCCTCCCCTTCCGGGGCGGCCTTCCTCTTTTTTCCACCCCCAGTATGGGAAGGTGGAGCTTCTTCTTGTTCCTCCCCGCCTCCGCGGGAGAAATCTGCCTCGTCGTTATCGGACGACAAGGGTATGACGGCCTTGCGCCGGGGGCCTTTCCTGGCCCCCTGGTCCGCTGTCTCGGGCCCCCATCCTTTCCAGATGGGGCGGCCTCCTCCTCCTCTTCTTCTTCTTCCCCTTCGGGGGCGGAGTGCGCCTCGTCGTCTTCGGACAAGGGTTGCACAACCTTACTTCGGAGACCCTTTCGGGTCCCCGGGGCCTTCTTATCGGCCTTGTTCTTCGGCCCCTTATAGGGCGCCGGGACCAGCATCTTCGTCAGAAGATCATTGGCTGGGCTTTCTGGCAAGAGCCGGGCTGTCAATCCGCTTTGCTGTCTCCACATACTCCTAAACAAATATACACAATCACTTAGGAATTCTCCTTGAATACATTGGGAAGAACCGAACCCGGTGGCAGCCTGAGAACTCAACTGGGTAGGGTGCCGTGCGGCGTGGAGCCCACGGTCCTCGATTATGAGAGGAGGTACTTCGGTGGCCTTGAACAGCGCCTTCCACGCGTTCTTGTTCTTCATGCCATAAAGCCTCTCGAGCGTCCGGTGTTCGGCCGGGATGAACTCCCACAGATTGAATGCCCGCCTTTGGCACGGCAGAATCTGGCGAATGAGCATGACCTAGATCACGTTGACAAGCTTGATGTTCTTGTCCTTCATGCCCTTGATGCAGTTGATGAGTCCCGTCAGCTCAGTAGATTCGGCCCATAACAGGCCCTTTTGTTCCCAGGAGGTGAGCCGCATAGGGGTTCCATAACGGAACTCGGGGGCCGCTGCCCAGTTGGCATCGCGTGGCTCGGTGATATAGAACCACCCCGATTGCCACCCCTTCACGGTTTCCGCAAAGGAGCCGTCAGGCCAGGTGACGTTAGGCATTTTGCCCACCGTGGCTCCTTCGCAGTCCGCTTGCTGGCCACTTACGATCTTCGGCTTCACGCAGAAGGTTTGGAGCCACAAGCCGAAATGGGGCTTGATGCGGAGGAAAGCCTCACACACGACGATGAACGCCGAGATGTTGAGGACGAACTTCGGGGCTAGATCATGGAAATCTAGCCCATAGTAGAACATGAGCCCGCGGACGAAGGGGTGGAGTGGAAACCCCAGTCCACGGACGAAGTGGGCAAGGAACACGACCCTCTCGTGGGGTCCTGGAGTTGGAATAACCTGCCCGCCGTCTGGTAGCCAGTGCACTATGTCTGCGGCCAAGTATCTGGCCGCCCGAAGACTTGCGATGTTCTTCTCCTTCATGGTGGAAGCCACCCATTTGCCTCCTGCTCCGGACATGTTTAGCTGTGCAGAGAAGACTTGGACTAGGGCGTTGGAGCTCGGGGAGGCAAGAGCGAGCGGAGGAGGAAGAAGGCGTGGGTAAGAATGGGGAACTCTTATCCCTTTATAAAGGCGACGAAAGCGGAGTGCCTCCCTACTAGCCTGTTGAGAATCGCTTACTTCCTAAGCGCCACGATTGATGGCACGGGGGGATTACCCATACCCGTATTGATGAGAATCCCATGATAAGGGGACATGATCTCTGCTTTGACAAGACGTGTCAAGGAAACCGCCTCGCAATGCGCGCTATGGCTGGTTGTGAAAAAACGGTTCAAATAATGACCTGGCTCTAATGTCATGTCACGTCGCGTAAAAGTTGTCAGCTGAAGTATCATTCTCTCTACGGTGGTAGGTGAAGATCATTTTGCAGATCCGGACACGACCCACGTGTTCGATAATAACCTTGGAGTATTCAGAAGGAGGAACCCGCCTTGCAATGCCGAAAACAAGACTGTGCGCCAGACTCATCGTCATTGAAGCCTGGTTTAGGGGTACTAAGGGAGTCCTGGATATGGGGGTATCCGAACAGCCGGACTATATACATCGTCCGGACTATAGAAGCGTCAAGATACAATACTCAAGACTTCGGCTTGTGTCCGGATGGGACTCTCCTTTGCGTGGAAGACAAGCTTGGCGATCTGGATATTATATTTCCTTCCTTGTAACCAACTCCATGTAAACCCTAGCTCTCCGTGTCTATATAAACCGGAGAGCATGGTCCTTAGAAGGCCGATCACAATTACAATCATACCATCATAGGCTAGCTCTTAGGGTTTAGCCTCTACGATCTCATGGTAGATCTACTCTTGTACTACTCATATCTTCAATATTAATCAAGCAGGAAGTAGGGTTTTACCTCCATCGAGAGGGCGCAAACCTGGGTAAACATTGTGTCCCTTGCTTCCTGTTACCATCAGCCTAAGACACACAGATTGGGACACCCTACCCGAGATCCACAGGTTTTGACACCGACACCCCCTCTGGTGCCGCGTCCCCCCTCAACCTCACCGTCGATAGCTGCCTCTGTGACGGGCATTGCAAACGCATGGCCGCAGTCTCCAAGATCCTTTCATCACACCCTGGGCCAGCCAGACGCCTTGTCATCTGCATGTTCAGTACCAACTGTAAGGTCCAACCCAAGTTCGACGAGTGGTTCTTATCCCCCGCCCTAGATCAGCTCGAGGAGCTCAGCTTTGAAGCTGGACGATGTTGCTCTCTGCCGCCGTCCGCGCTCCGCCTCACGCCAACGCTACGCCGCGCCAGCTTCAGCTCCTGCTACCTTCCCTAGATTAATGCCGCGCCCGCCCTTCTTCTCCCTGAACTCAAGCAGCTCTTCCTCTTCGACATTGTCATCTCGAAGAAGTCTATGGAGCACCTGCTCTGCAGCTGTACTGTGCTCGAGTACCTTCGTCTTGAGCAGATCCACAGGTTCATTAGCCTCCACATTGCCTCGACGAATCTCCGATGGATTTATGTATCTTGCTGGCCCCGCAACAAGACATCAATTGGGAAGAGATCATTCCAGCTGTTCCACATTATGGTCTTTGAGAATGCGCCTTTCCTTGAGAGATTGCTTGTATCGGATCTAGAAGGTCCAACAAAAATCAGGGTCATTGACGCGCCAAAATTGACAGCGTTGGTGTACTCGTCTGCCAAATTCTCCGAACTCTTTATTGGATCCGTAATCGTTCAGGTACAACACTCACCTTCTTCTCCGTCTTCTTGAAATTCACATTTTTAAATTTCTTCTTGATGTATTTACGACCGTCTTCCAGAAAATGATTACCACAAGCTTGACCCAGTCCATGCGCACAGTGAAGATCTTAGCACTAAAATCTATCGGCCCCAATCTGGATCAAGTTGTTGGATTCCTTACATGCTTTCCGTGCACGGAGAAGCTACTCATCGAGGTGGAACTTCATTCCTATAAGTAAACGGTAATCACAACGTAGCTCAATTTTTTCGTAATTTTCCCAAATTACGATGACAAGTGTAGTGTTCAAAACTGCATCTACACACTGCACCGAAAGAAATGTTTTTAGTATTTTTTCTCACGTGATCACCTGCATCGTTTTTATGCTATACTACTACTATAGTAGCCTAGGCTAGTCATAGTGGAAAGTAACTTAGACTACTCCGGTAACTCTATGGTTACCCTAAGAGCAAGTACTACCTCCGTCCTGGTTTACTCTTCCAATTTTGTAGTATCAAAATTTGACCATAGATTTAACCGACAAAATGTTAATGCATGTCACTAAGAACTCTATCGTTGTGTCAGGACCCCGACTCGATGTCACATCGATGTAGCCGGTAACACCTCATATCACTTTGCGGCCTCACGCACAGTATCCCCACGGGTGTCGCCTTACCTTTGCCCGGGACCGTTTGCGCATTTTGGCTCACGTATATGATAGTGTCGCTAGCATCCATATGATAAAGAGCCCGGGCTGACATGACTAGTCGTAAACCCAAAGTGGCACAGACTTACAGGGACAGGCATCCATGACCCAGCTTCGAACGTGTCGGTCATCAGCAAGTGGGTCCGGGCTGTATCACTGGGCTAGCAGGACTCCGGTAAACCGGGCTGTAGCGGGCTAACAGGACTCCGGTACTCAAAGCGTGACATTTCCCCGAAGGGACAGACACAGGAACGAAGAAGGACACATGCCGGCCAGCCTAAGTGTTCCAGAGCAGTAGCAAGCTACCATGGCTCAGCGGTAACACTAGGAGACATTTCCCGGTAAGAGAGGCTACTAAAGATAAACAACTAGGTAGTCAGATCCCACACATACCAAGCATTTCAATCATACACACAATATGCTCGATATGTGCAAATACAACGAAGCATCACAACATGACTCTACAACACAAGTACTTTATTTAAGGCTCAGGGAGCCATACATAACATACACAAAGATACGGGTCTCACGACCCAACATACAAGTCATACAGTCATACAAACCAGCAGCGAAAGTAACTTGTCTGAGTACAGACAACTAGTAAAATAAAAGAGGCTTGGAAAGCCTAGCTATACTACGTGGTCCTTCACAAGCTCAGGGTCACCACCTGGGTCTTTAGCCTACTCGTTGATGTCAACGTCTACATAGAACCCATCAGAAGGGGTTGCAGCGTCTTCTGTAAAAAAATGTAAATTGTAGCAACATGAGTACAAAGGTACTCAGCAAGACTTACATCAGATCCTACATACATGCATAGTATCAAGAAGGGTTGGTGGAGTTATTGCAGCAAGCCAGCTTTGACTCTTGGCTAGACTATCCTACGGTACTCCAACTTAAAATGGTTTAGCGCACACGAGTCCACTACTCACCAATTCAATACACTACCGAGGATCCACCTCCGTCTTCCTACGGAAGAGCCATCCTCGGCACTCACACTTATCTTGAGGCTTTTAGTAGTTTCCATTTACTTGTCTATGAACTGTATAGGCAACCAAGTAGTCCTTTACCGCGGACGCGGCTATTCGAATAGATCATGATAACCCTGCAGGGGTGTACTTCTTCATACATGTTTCCACCACTTAGCGTCTGCACACGACATGTGCTCGGCAGACTTCAAGCGAAAACCGACGTGGGTGTAGACCACGACCTACCTAAACACTTAAGCCTCTAGTCCAGGTTTATCGCCTATTCAGGTTCCATCCGCAGGGAGTCCGGCCGAGGTTTCCCATACGGCCCCGAACGATGTGAACAGGGTTCCCGAGATACCTAACGGGTATTCGGTACACCCGGCCACGTACCTACCGCATCACAGCCCACCCCTACGGTCAGCGCTGTCCACGGCCTCCAATAGGCTACAAACACCAGAAACTACTTGCAACTCCTGGACAGAGAGCTAGGGTGAATAAGAAGTCGAGCGGGGTCATATTTCAGGGCCCAATGTATGGTAGTAGCTGTATCTTAAATCACACATATAGATCTCAGTGCTTAAGGTCGGCTTCAATGAAACAACCCACCATGTACTCCTACATGGCCTCTCATCGATACCTTTACCAATCGTGTTCACCACACCACTCTCATTACCGACATAATCATTTCACTCTAGCCATCACCCAGATGAACCAGACCTGACACGACTCTAAGCATAGCAGGCATAGCAAGGTAGGAACAACACATACATATGGCTCAAACAACTCCTACACATGCTAGTGGGTTTCATCTAGTTACTGTGGCAATGACAGGTCATGCAGAGGAAATGGGTTTAACTACCGTAGCACACAGCAGTTTGAAACGCGTTGTCTTAATGCAGTAAAAGAGAGCAGGAGCGAGAACATGGGATTGTATCGATATGATCAAATGGTTGGTTGCTTGCCTGATGGTTCGATGCACTGATACGGTTCTTCGTTAGGGTAATCACGGTACTCCTCGGAGGCAGAACCTGTCGCAAAGGACACCGATACACAACCATCACCAAACAATGTGCAACAATATGATGCATGCATGAGACATGGCAATATGAGTGTGTTGGGCTAATGCAACTAAAACCAGAAGGGTTTGAACAAATTTGAATCAAAGATTCAAATTTCAAATTCAAATATGGACTTTTAAAGTGCTTTTCCTTGTTCTGCTTAAAACATCAATTTAACTTGTTTGATCATGCATGAAAATAGTGCAGATGGATAGATTGGATTTTTTTGATCATTTTTCATATATAATTTGTCTGATTTGGAGTTACAGAATAAAAGTTATGAATTTTTGAAGTTTTAATAATATTCTGGAATTTCCTGATTTAAATTAAATCCAGAAATACAATTATTGCACCAGCATGACGTCAGCATGACGTCAGTGGTCAACTACGGCTGGCTGAAGTCAAACCTGACGTGTGGGGCCCACACGTCAGTGACAGGGGGGGTTAAACAGGGTTAATTTAATCCTAATTACTAATTAGTGGCGCTGGGGCCCACTAGTCAGTGTCAGGGGGTTAACTAACAGTGGTTAGCGCTAATCCTAATTAGCTACAGGGCTGGGCCCACCTGTCAGGGACTCAGGGGGGTCCTGCCATGGTCAAAGTGGGTCAAACCCACCGGCGACATGACGCCGGCGAGGCCTGAGACGGCGGCGCGATGCGGAATCGCGCTATAGGGCACGGGCGAGGCCGTGCTTGGGCTCGTTGAAGAGCCCTTGCTCCCGCGCATCGAATGGTGGTGGTGGCCGTGCCGGAGGTGGCCGGAATCGACGGCGGCGAGCTCGGCTGCGGCCGCCGGGGTTCGGTCGTGCACGGGAACGGGGTTGGAGCTCGAAGGCGAGCGAAGCGAGGCGCTAGGGATGCTCTACGGGGTCTTACAAACTCGTTGGACTCGCCGGGGTGACCAAATGGTCACCGGAGCTGCGTCGACGGCGAGCTCGGCGACGGCGGAGGTTCGGCCGTGGTGGGGAGGTGGCTACGGTGAGGGAACGAGGGGGAGGAGAGGGGGAAACGGTGGCGTAGCTCACCGCGGTTGCAGTGGGCGTCGAAGCGGGCTCGGGGACGCGCTGGAGACGGCGAATCGACGGCGACGGTGGTCGGAGCCCGAGGAGGGGAACGGCGACGTGGCGGCGATGCAGGGCTTCCGGAGGCCCATGGAGCAGTGGGGAGGAAGAGGGGGTCGAGGCGGAGCTCCTGAGCTAGTCGGGGAAGCGAGGGGTGGCCGGAGACGGTTGCTATGGCGAACGGCGGCGACGGTGGTGTTCGGCCGTGTGAGAGAGAGAGCGAGGGAGAGGAGGGAGGAACTGAGGGAGAGTGAGAGAGAGCAGGGGGAGAGGCGTGGCGTCGTCCGGGGCATCGAGCGAGGAGGGGAGGGCAGGCAGGCAGGGAGAGAGGTGGCGTGGCGCGGTGGCGCGCGCGCGCGCCGGCCACACTCCCCTCCCTCTGTCGAGGACGAAGACGACAGAGGAGGGAGGTGGGCTGGGCCGCCTGCTGGCTGGGCCGGCCAGCTGGCTGGGCCGCACAGTGGAGGAGCCCAGGTAAGTTTCTCCCTTTTATTTATTTTCTGTTTTCTAATTTTTGACATTTGTTTTGATTTAAAAAAATATTAAATCATTTTATTAACTTATGCCAATTTTTGCAGGAGCTAGATATATTATTCCAGAGCTCCTTTATAAATGGCATAATATTTGGACATATATTAATATATATAATTAATATATTTCCAATGCAAATATTTATGCATTAATTCCAAAAGCCCAAAATAAATACCTATGAGCTCTTAAAAATATTGGTTTGATTTTTATCTCTGTCCAATATTTTCAGAGAGCCACATGAGCATTTTCTTGGACCCTTTTGGAGAAATTTTTATTTGGATCATTTTCAAAATGATTCTGAGGGTTTCACAGATCCCCATTTCAAGTTTCTGATGAAAGAGTAAACATGATGCAACACTCTAATGCATGACTAGCTAGGGTGTGACACGTTGGATTCGTATTTGAACATAATTTCAAATGGTGTAATTTTTAGTGACATGCATTGGCATTTTCTTAGGTAAATCTATGGTCAAAATTTTATACTAAATACGAGGTAGTATTCCCTCCGTTGCAAAATTCTTGTCTTACATTTGTTTAGATACAGATCTATCTAACACTAAAATGTAACTAGATACATCCGTATTTAGACAAATTTAAGACAAGAATTTTGGGATGGAGGGAGTAGAAAAGTGGGCTATGTAGGCCAAAACATGTGCCAAATTCACTTGTGATGCATTTGGCATCGATGCTCCTCCATTTCTCACCTGGTGCCCCAATCTGGATCACCTACTTTGCTCCGGTGCCAAATTAACTCACGCAATAAGAAACACTGCGTGGGAGAGAGAGAGGATTGAGGCAATAAAAACACTTGTTTGGGAGAGTGAGAGGCTGGCGTAGTTGGTTTGATTGATTTGTTTATACATGTGGGTCTGTGTGCACAGCGGTGCCAACTCTCTCACATCGCGAGAGCGGTGCCAAAATCTTTTGATTTGACATCGATGCGTATTATGTGGCATACTTTTGCGAAATATGGCATCGGCCACATAGTGGAAGGCAACAAATGCCCAAGCTCTTCACGTGCTCCTAGTTAAATGAGAGGAAACAGAAAGAGAGAGAGAGAGAGAGAGAGAGAGAGAGAGAGTGAAAAAAATATCACTAGCCAGCCAACCCTATCGTATGAGCGAATGATATTGGTACCTCTTGATGACACGGCAATCTTATGCAGCCAGCTGCTCTAATATGTTCTATTCTTTTGCAGATAAAAAAAGACTCGAAAGTGAAAAATGTGCTGCACGATAACAATCCCATCGAATGCCTTGATCTCCATCTTACAGAAATTGATTTGATCGACTACCGAGGCAACACATCTGAGATTAAATTGGCCAGGTTCTTTGTTCTGGAGGCAAGTGTGCTCAAGGTAATGAGGTTTGGCGTTCTCTGGCGCAACAATGAATGGCGTGCTGATCACCGCAAGCGTCTAAGCCTAAATGACAAAGTCTCCGCAGAAGCTGAATTTGTTTTTGAAACATCAAGTGGCCAGAGACTCGAAAACTTATTTTAGTTTGTATGATAATGCTGCATCAACCTAAAGTAACGAAAGTTCTTACATAAACTTCCTAGTAATTCCCTCTTCCTAGGTGCAGCATTACTCCTAACATTTGTAATATCAGTTTGAAACTTGTAATATTGACGTGTCGTATTCCTGCGTTTTCAAAATCCTGAGAATCAAACAGGTCCTGAGTTGGTGATGATGTTGTGCCTCCCATCTTTCACCAATAGACGTCGGATCTAGATCTGACTCATAGAAACCAAGCTTGTCCATTTTTGCAAAAAGATGCCCGTACTTGTTCCCTATTTACAAACAACTCCTTTTCTCTCACAATCAGCCTTATCTCCTCCCCACCACATCTAGAAGGCGGTGGAAAAATCTGGCGCGATGGCCGCTGCCGGAGCCGTCCACCCCCAATCTTGGTGTTCCGTGCAATGCACGGGCATCTACGCACGGGAAATTATGTCGAACAAGGCTAGTTGTAAGCAGGCTAGTTCTACAACCATGATGATAGTGACTGCAGACGGTCAGGCTGACTATGGTATGCCGAACACGGCGCCTATACTCAGGTGTCATCTCCGGCGCAGGGTCTTGTCACTTCACTGTGAGGAGCAGCACGTAATAATTTGACCAACGGGTAGGACAGTGCTAGTACTAGTAGCACCACCGTCTGGATTTAGGAGTACTACCATGTCCATCTGGATTTTAGTATTTGACTAGCAATATCTAGTAGTAATGCATGTCACAAAAAATGTACTACTCCCTTTGTAAATAAATACATGGTGTTTTATTCCTATCGGCAAGAGAACTTAATATTTTTTTGCTAACTACTATAGGATTACATGCAATGAACTAAACACTGCATGTCATGTTTGGTAGTCTCAAGTCATTGAAAGCATGCACGGCCCACATCTCTCATTGGTTGATATGTCACGAAATAAGAAACAAGGAGGGAGTTAATGCACCGTGCCTAAGTGTTTTGGGATTATTCGGTTTTCATAATGTGACTCACACAACATTTTTGTTTACATGCATTAATATTTTATTAGTTAAATCAAAGGTCAAAACTTGGCGCAAAATGCAAAGGGGACCAATAAACCAGTAAACATCAAACTTCTCTCGTTTGGCCCCAACTAGAGGTCCGGTGAGATGACTATATTGCACCGGCGCGGAGGGGGACGCATCTTCATTAACTTAGGCAACTGCCTTTGGGTGAATGACACGTGGGCCCAGGGGGTAGCTGGCCCACCTATCATACAATCAAAGGCAGGTGCAGTAGAGGGCCGAGGAGTAGTACGTAATCCTACGCACCTACGCACGCTAACCAAGGGCAAGAGTCATCACTCGAATCGCAAGATCAGTTGACCCATGGAGGCGATAAGCGCGAGCATCAGCCGCCTATGGCAGATGGTCCACGATGCCGGCCTGCGGCCCGGCAACGAGGAACGTCTCCAGGTAGTATTGCTTGAGGACGCCAGGGTGAGGGGCCACTTGGACGACAACTTCATCTCATTGTTCGACGAGGTCCTCGTCGATTTCCTTGACAAGTTCACCGTCGTCAAGAAGATCACGGACGACTTTGACGTAAGCCTCCAGCCGACGCGCCCAGGCTCTGCGATGCCCGCCACCCTCAACGGCCACTATGGTGACAACCTCTTCGATGCACTGGTGGCCCTGTGACTGCCCGTCGTCGCGCCAGAGAATGTCCACCTCGAGGCCGCGCTCGCCGCGCAGCACCTGGCACAGCAAGACACCATCGACATAATCACCCACGTCTACACGCAAATCGTCCACAAGGACTACTACATGCAAGAGGAGAACGATAGGATGCTGGCCTTCTTGGACCGCAGGGCAACCTTGGACAGCACTGTTCAGAAGCACGTTGAGCTCGCCGCCAACACAGCTGCTCCTCACACGTCGGTTGGTAACCCAGCGCACTAGGGCGTGAGGATGTCGTTGATGGATCCGTATGTATTTTTATCTTTCCGTCAAATCCATGTAGTAGTATATGATACTACTGTAATTATCTTACCTTTCACATCAACTTCATAATTTTCGTACATACTCCATGCATGAATGGCGCCAGAACCAAACTTCTCATTAGTCTAGGAAATATCGTTATTTTCTATCTATCGATCGCACCATGGAGCTGAACCAAATTTTACAAGTTACGAGTTCAAAAGGAAAAGCCTGCCGTGTTCGAGTCGCACCCCCACACGCTTGGTCCGGCACGCCACTCAAGCGGGAATACGTGCGGTGTTGCATTTTCACTTACAAGTGGGACCACAGTTGAGCAAACCGACTATCGGCAAACCCCCACCCCGCCCACCGCGCGATGGCTGAGAAAATAGGAGGGAGAAGAGATGGCTGTAGCACGGACTCCAAGAAAATTGGTGTCGGATGGGACTCGTGTTGGTAGCGTGTGCCGTACTACCAGACGTGAATGCTAGTTATGGCCCATGCCATCCCACTACATCGAGCCTATATCGAGGTACGTAGAACAAATTTCCTGCAGTCCGTGCTCAGCCCTCCTCTATCTCTCTTCTCAGCCAGCCACCGGACGCGCGGAGCCCATCATCTGTTTGCTCACATGCGGCCCCACATGTTAGTGTAAACGCAAGAGGACCCACTGAACCTGCACATCTTTCACCTCGACGTGCTGGTGATGAAAAACAAATCCAAGAAAGATTGTAGGTGGCTGCTTTTGGAGTTACTCAAGAGTAGTAAGATTCTATTTATAGTTTAACCCAATATGCACATCTCGTGGCTTCAACTACCACTCTATTTCTTTCATGACATGACCTGGATGCTGGGTCCCACGTGTCGGCAAAAGGAGGAAGAACCCGACCAAATCTTTGGTTGTTGTGACACTCCTAATTTTTTTTGTGAAATTTTGTTTTCAAAAAGAGCCTTGCTTGGTTTGAAAGAAGGTCATTTAAACCCTTCCTGAAAACCATCTTCTAAGTTTGCCCTCTCAAAAATCTTTTTCTTGAATTTAGTTTCTTATGAAAAGAAAACCTTTTTGAGTTTTGGTCTTTCTTTTGATTTTGATCCACTCTGGTTTTACCATGCCTCCTATGGTAAAACTCCCCCAAAAAGCCCTCCTCCCACTTTGGTACTACCCAAGCATTCTGCACAAACTAATAAATCCATTTTTGGATTTTATTCCAATTATTTCTCCTTCCAAAATAATTCTGTCTTTTCTTTTGGGCCTAGGTGATTTGCAAAGCAAGTACCCTAATGCTTTTGATTTTTGACCTCAACTCAACACCCCTGGATAGTCCTTTGTACCCACAACCCAGAACCATCTTGATCCACTCATCTTCTTTTCAAATATTTCAAATTTCACTCTCTGCAAGTTTGGACCAGATTTGCCAAATTCGGTGAAATTCATATCTACACTTCTCCAAAAATTCCACCAAAATTCAGACAACCTCTAGTTGCAATAAGAAACCACTCCACCAAAAATCAGCTCAAGGAAAAATCCCTACATGCCTAGATCATTCTGTTGAACACCTTGCATGCACTGTTTCTGTCCATCTTCAGTTAAATTCAGAAATTCAGTGTCAATCTTCGTCAGAGTTCAGTCACAAGCTCACAGTGCACTTGGCACGTAGCTCACGGCCTGGCTTGCTTGTCCGGAGCCTCACACGCGCGCTTGGCGCCTTCCTAGTGTCGGTGGCACCCTGGCCCGCCTGTGCCGGCGTGTCTTGCGGCGGCCGTAGCACCGCAACGGCCGACAGGGAGCAAAACAGCGGCTCAACGCCGTTCGGTGCCGCCCAAGCATCCTGGTAGCTCCGCGTGGCCACCTCCTTGCCAGCGCACGCATGCGGCACCGTCACAGTGGTCTGGCACGCGTAGAGCGCGTTCTCTGCCGCCGACGGGCCATGCGGCCGTTCAGTTGAGGGCAGGCCGTAAACCTTCCTCCCATGCTAAGCTGGACCCCAAAACGGCACCACTACTCCACCTAGGCTACACTCAAGCTCCTAAACCGCCCGTCCAGCCACAGCACCGCCGTAATCAACTCGCCGAACTTATCCGTTCGCGGCAACCGACTCGGGCCGGCTATATATAGCACCCCCGAGCCTGCTCTCGCCCCCGCACGACTCCACCACCTCACTAGACCCCGCCTAGCCACTGGGAGAGCCTTGAGGGTCCCTTCTTCCCTGACTCCGGCCGCCCCGTTCCGCCGCGGCCTCCACCTCGATTCGCTCCGGTGAGGCCGTCTCCGACGCCCTAACTTCGTCAGCAACCCTCTCGAGCAACTAGGAGACTAACCCCCACTCCTATTTGATCACCGCAGCTCCCTCTGGTGAGATCCACGACTGCCAGAACCGCCGTCCGCCGGAGCAAGGGCCGCCGTCGACACAGTGCTCGCCGGCGACCACCACCACCACCCACGGACGCGGAACGATGCACTAATCTCGAAGGTAACCCCCGATCACCTTGCCTCGCCGTGGATCGCCGGCGACCACCGCACCTCTCGGGCGCCGTCACGCTCTCTTTCTCCGTTTGAAATTTCAAACACGACAGGTGGAGCCCGCCTGTCAACCTCACAGCCGTTTCGTTTAAACGAAATGTTATTCTGGACTTTTCCGCAGAGCCCCCTAGAAACTTTCTATTTCATTACAGATGGGTCCTTAGACCAAAACTCTTAAAACTTTTTAACAGAAAATGATTTTTGATTGATTCCTTTTCTGTCATCTTTATTTTTCTGTCTAGTTTTTTTTCATATTTATCTGAAAAATATTTGGGACACTTTTCTGTACACTCACGATATTTACGTTACGTACGTATTTCTCTTATACCGTAGATACCGGAGGAGGTGACGGAGCGGCAAACTTCACACAGTTAAACTCCGACTTCTCCGAACCAGGCAAGCATGTTTGAACTCTTGATATGATGAGTGTTGTGGCATGTTTGCACTTTAGTATAGTCATGGCATGTTTATGAACAACACTTTGAAAGTTATATTTCATGCACATGAGCGGAAAGCAAGTTTCGGAAAGCATTATGTTGTTGGATACATATTTGCATAGCCATGTGTTGGCATGAGGATGGGTAAGATGGCAGTGTTGTGACATGCCAGTCTTATGCCAGAGTATTTGACTTCCGTGTCATCATGACACAAATCACATTTTCATTCATTTCCTTCCTATACTGTCACATGTTTTCCGAAAGGAATATGGCATAGTAAGTTGCAAATCGTTTTCCTGGTACACACCAATTAGAGAGGCCGAGATGAGGGTTCCATCGCCCTGGATTAAAGCCCGTCATCCGGTCAGGGGGCATGGGTGTTTCCGGTTGGGACCGAGAGGGGGGCACCCCTTAGAGCGCGCGTATAGAAATTTGATCCCATGCTATTCGAGGTTGTGGCCTCCCCGTCTCACAGTTTTTCTTGGACGTTGTCCAGGGTGATTCCTGGCATCGTGAGGTGGAATGGGTGTGTACTAGTTAAATGTGTTTCTACTGAAATACCGTAAACGGAACTAGTCCTTCGTGACTACGAAAATCCGTTGGCTGTGGTCAGTTCATCCAAACTCTGCAGAGTCTCAAATCTTTCAATTATCTTGTACTTTGTTCAAGTACTATATTCATCTTATCTTGTCAGGTATCATCCTTAGTGACAAAACTCCGGTGGGATTTCTGTGTGATACATCCGGTTAAAAGATTATTCTTGTGGATGGACTAATCTCGTTATTTACATTTATTACCTGCCTTGTCTGTGATGTCGCTCAGACGTCCGACGGTGGCATACCTGTCATTTACATTTATTACAAGCCCTGTCAGTGATGTCGCTCAGACGTCCGACGGTGGCATGTTTGTTATTTACATTTGTTGCAAGCCCTGTCTGCGATGTCGCTCAGACGTCCGACTATGGCATTTCTTTTAAAGCCCTTTATGTGATGTCGCTTAGATGTCCGACTGTGGCATTTCTTTTAAAGCCCTTTATGTGATGTCGCTCAGACGTCCGACTGTGGCATTTCTTTTAAAGCCCTTTATCTGATGTCGCTCAGACGTCCAGCTGTGGCATTTCTTTTAAAGCCCTGTATGTGATGTCGCTCAGACGTCTGACTGTGGCATTTACTTTAAGCCCTTTATGTGGTGTCGCTTAGACGCCCGACTGCGGCATGCATTTTATTTATTTACCTTTCGAGGTGTCGCTCCAAACACCCGATCGGTTTTCAGTCATTTATTTTATTTATCAAGTCCTGCAATATTATCGTTGATATATGAGCATCATCCTTTATTCATGACACATTCATGCATTCATTGATTATATCTTTTGTCAGAACTGTCTTGCGAGTACTTTCAAAGTAGTCACGTGGCTTGTTGATTTGGCCAGATGTTGATGAAGGCGATCTCATGGATGAAGAGTTTGATAGCGAGTCCGACGCCTAGAGGAGTCCCAGTCAGTCCCGTGCGATCCTGTTTTGATCACTTTATTATCCGCTTCCGCAACCCCAGAATAAAATTCATCGAGCCTCACCTTGACGCTTGATGAGCTGCCAGTTAAGAGTCAAGTTATCCACCACTTATCCTCGAGCTAGTAGCATGCCACCACACCCCTGTGTCATAACCGCCCCTATGTAAGATATTGGCGAGTCTATAATAAATTGTTGAGCAGCCTTAGCTCAGCCCTGTAATATATTTGATGCTACTGGTTCTTTGTTTATCAAGCTTTGTCTACCAGAAGGATGACTTTTCCTATACTGGGATTTAAAGATCGATTTTCTCAATATTTATGTATTGAAAAAGTCGGTCGTGACAGACTTGGTAACCAGAGCCAGGCTGACTGTAAGAAGCCACTAGGTGCGATCGCTAATTTAATTATTAGCATGACAGTGTTTATTCTTGTTTTTACAAAATGTAGTCATCGTTCTGACAGTCAGCATAAAAATATATGATCTGATCACTCAGAATTTTTGCCTACTTTTGTAGATGGCCGGCAGCGACTGCGAGTCTCAAATGTTCGCCAACGTGCCAGAGGGGTTCGTCAAACTCCTCTCCTTCATCGTTCAGGTCGCGATGGGGCCATCCGTGCGCCCAGTCTTCACGCTTTATCCACACAAGATCAGCGACAGTCTGACCATGCACCAAGCCGCGGTGCAATTCAGGGGAGGGCGTGTTGAGATGCGCCGCTCCCATTTCTTGGGAAGAGCCATGCCTACAGAGAGGCATGCTATGCAGATGGCAGCCCGCGAGGCGATAGCTCGTCTTCGGGATGTCCTTCCTGCAATGAAGACCCGTCGCTATCGCTACCTTCCATGCCATGTGCCTTACACCTGTCACTACTCATTCTCTTGCCCCAGAGGAGAGCAAGACGAGGCCTTTGAGATGCTTGTCGAGTACCTCCGAGCCCTGGAGGCAGCCTTTGATAGCATGGTGGACGACCTCGTAGCTGCCCGCATGGACTCAGTTCATGGTTGTGCTGCTAACAGGAGGGAACTCCTACACACCGCTCCATCGCTGACCTTTATCTCATCCTCAGCTTCTCATTTGCCTACCATTCTCGCTACTGCACGTTGTCTGCCTACCACTGAGGAATTCAACCAGGCTATTGCACCCACTCCCGTTCGCGCTGCACCACTTTTTGCACCCACTCCCATACGTGCTACTCCACCTATTCCGCCCACTTTTATTCAGGGTACTCCGCCTACGGCACCTGCTCCATCAGCTCAGCGCAACATTCCTCGTCTGGAACCTATTAGCGAGGAGGAAGTTGATTCCCCAACGTCACTGCGTGTCACCATCGGCAGGCCAAGGCAGATCCTCACCATCTCCGACTGAGTACGCATAGATGCCATGCGATGTATCGACTTGTGTAATATGTTTTATGTACATAGGTTGTGAGGAGTAGCCTGTTTGCGCATCATGTAGGATCTGGAGGAGTGCACTAGTTTAAATAACATGTCAGGATTATGTACGCATATCCTGAGTGATGTAATGTATAATTATGCCCGCATGTAAGATATGCACTAGTCCTTCTCCGCGTGAAATCGTGTATTTCCAAAAATATCCTGGAGTTTAAGAATGTTCTTTGTGTGTGGTTTTATTGATTTTTGCGACTCTCTTTCTTATCTTACGAGTTCACAAAATATATCCCCAGAGTGAAAGATTTCTCGTCCTTGGACGCGCTCCATGCCAACTCAGCCAGAAGAAAATTATGGCACGCCGCAGAACCAAAATTTCACTCAGGGACAAACAAGTCAACAGGGCAGTGAAACAGCTTTCACACAAGTTTGTCCTTTGTACGAACAGAGTCAACAGCAACACCAGGAAATGATGAACCAATTCATCAATATGGGAAGTAACCGTGGTCAGTATCAATCGCAATCCAAATTATCTGAGTTACAAAAGACGCGTCCTCCAACATTTTCTCATACTGACAAGCCTCTTGAGGTCGAGGACTGGCTTCGAGACATGGAGAGAAAATTAATTATCGCACAGTGTTCAGACCGTGAAAAAGTATTGTATGCACCACATTATCTCACAGGAGCAGCTGCATCGTGGTGGGAAAACTTCCTGCACATGCACCCCAACGAAAATGAAATCACCTGGGAAAATTTCAAAGAAGGTTTTTGTGGGGCACATATTCCTAAGAGCGTCATGAAAATGAAGAAGAAAGAATTCGATGAACTCAAGCAAAGAGCCATGACAGTGTCAGAATACAACAACCAATTCACACTGCTGTCTCGCTACGCCAATGAAGAACACATGACCGAGAGCAAGAAGATGGAAAAATTCTTGTAAGGCCTGGCACCCGCCCTTAAGTGCCAGCCAGTTGTGCATACCTTTCCAGATTTTAAAACACTGGTGGATAAGGCGATTACCCTAGAAAATGAGCGACGTAGCCTGGAAGATTTCCGCAAACGAAAAGGGACCAGACTACTTTTTCTCGCAATCACAGAAGCAAGAAGGAATTTCAGAAGGGGGATTCACACAAAACCCCGGCGAATAATTCACGTCCAACCAAGAATTTCCATGCAAGAGACAAAGAGTTCACCTATTGCCCAGGTGTTACCTGTTATGCTTGTGGAGAAGAAGGGCACTATGCCAAGCAGTGTCCCAAGCCAAGGAACTCAACCCCGAAGCTCAATAATGGTGGCAATAATTCAACACCAAAGCGAAGCAATTTCAACCCCAACAACAACCACCGGAAAGGTCACTTGAACCACGTGACCCGAGAGGAAGCACAGAACGCCCCAGATATCGTACTCGGTACGTACCCCGTCAACACAATACCTGCCATGGTTTTGTTTGATTCTGGAGCTTCTCACTCATTTGTTTCGAAAAGTTTTGCTTTGCAAAATAATTTTTCGATGCTTCCCTTGGAAAAATCAATGATCATCAAGTCCCCTGGAATTAAGCAAGTGACCCAGAGTTACTGTCAAGGTGTGATTATTGAATTTAAAGGATTGAAGTTTTACGCCAACCTTATTGTACTGGAAAGCAAAGGACTGGATGTCATCCTAGGAATGGATTGGTTAACCACCAACAAAGGTTTTATTGACTGCTTCAACCGTACCATGATTCTCACACACCATCATGGGAAGAAAATAAAAGTTTCAGCCAAAGAGAGACAAATACCTCGGCAACCTAGATTAAACAAGGTGGACGTTTCCGAGCTGAACAAGGTTCCAGTAGTATGTGAATTTCCAGACGTATTTCCAGAAGAACTACCGGGCATGCCACCAGACCGAGAGATAGAATTCAACATTGAGCTAGCACCCGGAACCGCTCCTATTTACAAGAAACCTTACAGAATGGCACCATCCGAATTGGTAGAGTTGAAGAAGCAAATAAAAGAATTGTTGGAGAAAGGGTACATACGAGCTAGCTCCTCACCTTGGGGTTCTCCAATTTTATTTGCCAAGAAAAGGAATGGAACAATGAGGTTGTGTATTGATTATCGGACTCTCAACATGGTCACAATCAAGAACAAATACCCAATGCCCCGAATAAATGATTTATTCGATCAGCTCGCACAGGCCAAAGTCTTCTCAAAAATTGACTTGAGATCAGGATACCACCAATTAAAAGTACGAACGGAAGATATTCCCAAGACCGCCTTCACCTCCAGATATGGACTGTAAGAGTTCACAGTAATGCCATTCGGGCTAACCAACGCCCCCGCATATTTTGTTCACCTCATGAACAAAGTATTTATGAAGTATATGGACAAGTTCGTTGTGGTATTCGTCGATGATATTCTGATATATTCCAAAACACCAGAAGAGCACGCCGAACATCTCAGGATTGTACTCGGAGAACTCGGGAAACATCAACTGTACGCCAAATTCAGCAAATGTGAATTTTGGCTAAAACAGGTGGGTTTTCTGGGCCACGTGCTAACCCAAGAAGGTATTGCAGTGGACCCGGAAAAAGTCAAGGCCGTACTTGGCTGGAAACCACCAGCTAATGTAACGGACGTACGGAGTTTCTTGGGAATGGCAGACTATTATCGGAGATTTATTAAAGGATTCTCCACTATAGCAAAGCCCATGACACAATTGCTCAAGAAAGGCAAGAAGTTTGAATGGACAGAAGCATGTGAGAAAAGCTTCCAAGAGGTAAAAAGCAAATTAACAAAGACACCAGTATTAATCGTGCCAGATATACACAAGAATTTTGAGGTATATTGTGACGCATCCTGGAAAGGCCTCGGATGCGTATTGATGCAAGAAGGCAAGGTAGTTGCGTATGTCTCTAGACAACTACGCAAGCATGAGGAAAATTATCCCACCCATGACCTGGAATTAGCAGCAGTCATCCATGCACTCAAGGAATGGAGACACTTTCTGCTTGGGAATCGTTGTGAGATATACACAGACCATAAGAGTCTTAAGTATATTTTCACACAACCAGAATTAAATTTACGGCAACGACGCTGGTTAGAGTTGGTGAAGGATTATGATGTTGGAATCCACTATCATCCCGGAAAAGAAAATGTTGTGGCTGATGCACTTAGTCGAAATCCCATCACGGACGACGACATTATACCAAAGTTGAGGCCAGAATTTTAGCAGGAATTTGCCCGACTCAATCTAAAAATGGTTACCGAAGGCAGTGTGTCGAATATAGAAATACAGCCTACCCTGATGGAAAGGATCAAGGAAGCCCAGCACGGACACCCTAGCATTGAGGGCATAAAAATAAAAGTGAGTTTGGGGAGAGCCTCAGAATTCAACATAGATGAGCAAGGAATATTGTGGTACGGAGAGAGGCTATGCGTACCAAATGTCAAGGACCTCAAACAGCAGATATTGACTGAAAGTCACACAGCTCTGTATTCAATCCATCCTGGAGGGACAAAAATGTACAAGGACCTTCAGGAAATTTTTTGGTGGCACAGTATGAAGAGAGATATAGCCACGTTCATTGCATGCTATGACTCTTGTCAACGTATCAAGACCGAGCACCAGAAACCAGCCGGACTGTTACATCCAAATAAAATACCCGAGTGGAAATGGGACGGGATTGGAATGGACTTTATCGTTGGACTGCCACGGTCACGACACGGAAACGATGCCATATGGGTCATAACCGACAGATTAACCAAGGTGGCACATTTTATTCCGGTAAAGACAACTTACACCACTCAGAGACTGGCCAGACTTTATCTTGCCCGTGTCGTCTGCCTGCATGGAGTCCCTAAGACTATCATCTCCGATAGAGGCACATAGTTCGTCTTTATATTTTGGGATCACCTACAACAGGCACTAGGAACCCAACTGGCCTACAGTACCGCATACCATCCCCAAACTGATGGGCAGACGGAACGCGTAAACGAAATCCTAGAAGACATGCTAAGAGCCTGTGTCCTCACCTACGGAAACAGTTGGGAAGAAAGCTTGCCATATGCAGAGTTCACATACAACAATAGCTATCAAGCCAGCTTGCAAATGGCACCCTTTGAAGCTCTATATGGGAGAAGATGTCGTACCCCGCTAAATTGGTCAGAGACCGGAGACAACCATATCTTTGGTCCAGATATGCTCAAGGAGGCCGAGGAGAAAGTTAAGACAATTAGAGATCGACTCAAAACAGCTCAAAGTCGGCAAAAGAGTTATTACGACCGAAAGCATCAGGAAATTAGTTTTGAACCCGGAGAATTGGTATATCTGAGAGTTTCTCCTATGAAGGGTCTGCAACGATTCAAGATTAAGGGGAAACTAGCACCAAGATTCATCGGACCATTTCATATAGTGGCCAGAAGAGGCACAGTAGCCTACTAGCTAGACCTACCCGGAGACTTATCCGGTATCCACAACATGTTTCGCATCTCACAGTTGAGAAAATACGTGAGCAACCCAGAGAAGCAAGTTTCACATGAGAATATTGACGTACAACCGGACCTCACTTACCGGGAGCCCCCAATAAAAATATTAGAAGAGTCTGAGAGGAGGACCCGACAGAAAACCATTAAGTTTTTCAGAGTTCAGTGGAGTAATCACACTGACAATGAAGCAACCTGGGAGAGCGAGGATTTTCTTCGGACAGAGCACCCACACCTGTTTAAGGGTCAGCTGAAATCTCGGGGACGAGATTTTTTCTAAGGGGGTAGGTGCTGTGACACTCCAAATTTTTTTTTTGTGAAATTTTGTTTTCAGAAAGAGCCTTGCTTGGTTTGAAAGAAGGTCATTTAAACCCTTCCTAAAAACCATCTTCTAAGTTTGCCCTCTCAAAAATCATTTTCTTGAATTTAGTTTCTTATGAAAAGAAAACCTTTTTGATTTTTGGTCTTTCTTTTGATTTTGATCCACTCTGGTTTTACCATGCCTCCTATGGTAAAACTCCCCCAAAAACCCCTCCTCCCACTTTGGTACTACCCAAGCATTCTGCACAAACTAATAAAATCCATTTTTGGATTTTATTCCAATTATTTCTCCTTCCAAAATAATTCTATCTTTTCTTTTGGGCCTAGGTGATTTGCAAAGCAAGTACCCTAATGCTTTTGATTTTTGACCTCAACTCTAACACCCCTGGATAGTCCTTTGTACCCACAACCCAGAACCATCTTGATCCACTCATCTTCTTTTCAAATATTTCAAATTTCACTCTCTGCAAGTTTGGACCAGATTTGCCAAATTCGGTGAAATTCATATCTACACTTCTCCAAAAATTCCACCAAAATTCAGGCAACCTCTAGTTGCAATAAGAAACCACTCCACCGAAAATCAGCTCAAGGAAAAATCCCTACATGCCTAGATCATTCTGTCGAACACCTTGCATGCACTGTTTCTGTCCATCTTCAGTTAAATTCAGAAATTCAGTGTCAATCTTCGTCAGAGTTCAGTCACAAGCTCACAGTGCACTTGGCACGTAGCTCACGGCCTGGCTTGCTTGTCCGGAGCCTCACACGCGTGCTTGGCGCCTTCCTGGCGTCGGTGGCACCCTGGCCCGCCTACGTCGGCGTGTCTTGCGGCGGCCGTAGCACCGTAACGGCCGACAGGGAGCAAAACGGCGGCTCAACGCCGTTCGGCGCCGCCCAAGCGTCCTGGTAGCTCCGCGTGGCCACCTCCTTGCCAGCGCACGCATGCGGCACCGTCGCCATGGCCTGGCACGCGCAGAGCGCGTTCTCTGCCGCCGACGGGCCGTGCGGCCGTTCCGTCGAGGGCAGGCCATAAACCTTCCTCCCGTGCTGAGCTGGACCCTAAAATGGCACCACTACTCCACCTAGGCTATGCTCAAGCTCCTAAACCGCCCGTCCAGCCACAGCACCGCCGTAATTAACTCGCCGGACTTATCCGTTCGCGGCAACCGACTCGGGCCGACTATATATAGCACCCCCGAGCCTGCTCTCGCCCCCGCACGACTCCACCACCTCACTAGACCCCGCCTAGCCACTAGGAGAGCCTCGAGGGGCCCTTCTTCCCCGACTCTGACCGCCCCGTTCCGCCGTGGCCTCCACCTCGATTCGCTCTGGTGAGGCCGTCTCCGACGCCCTAACTTCGTCAGCAACCCTCTCGAGCAACTAGGAGACTAACCCCCACTCCTATTTGATCACCGCAGCTCCCTCCGGTGAGATCCACGACTGCCAGAACCGCCATCCGCCGGAGCAAGGGCCGCCGTCGACACAGTGCTCGCTGGCGACCACCACCACCACCCACGGACGCGGAACGGTGCACTAATCTCGAAGGTAACCCCCGATCACCTTGCCTCGCCGTGGATCGCCGGCGACCACCGCACCTCTCGGGCGCCGTCGCGCTCTCTTTCTCCGTTTGAAATTTCAAACACGAGAGGTGGAGCCCGCCTGTCAACCTCACAGCCGTTTTGTTTAAACGAAACGTTATTCTGGACTTTTCCGCAGAGCCCCCTAGAAACTTTCTGTTTCATTATAGATGGGTCCTTGGACCAAAACTCTTATAACTTTTTAACAGAAAATGATTTTTGATTGATTCCTTTTCTGTCATCTTTTCTGTCTAGTTTTTTGTCATATTTATCTGAAAAATATTTGGAACACTTTTCTGTACACTCACGGTATTTACGTTACGTACGTATTTCTCTTATACCGTAGATACCGGAGGAGGTGACGGAGCGGCAAACTTCACACAGTTAAACTCCGACTTCTCCGAACCAGGCAAGCATGTTTGAACTCTTGATATGATGAGTGTTGTGGCATGTTTGCACTTTAGTATAGTCATGGCATGTTTATGAACAACACTTTGAAAGTTATATTTCATGCACATGAGCGGAAAGCAAGTTTCGGAAAGCATTATGTTGTTGGATACATATTTGCATAGCCATGTGTTGGCATGAGGATGGGTAAGATGGCAGTGTTGTGACATGCCAGTCTTATGCCAGAGTATTTGACTTCTGTGTCATAATGACAAAAATCACATTTTCATTCATTTCCTTCCTATACTGTCACATGTTTTCCGAAAGGAATATGGCATAGTAAGTTGCAAATCGTTTTCCTGGTACACACCAATTAGAGAGGCCGGGATGAGGGTTCCATGGCCCTGGATTAAAGCCCGTCATCCGGTCAGGGGGCATGGGTGTTTCCGGTTGGGACCGAGAATGGGGGCACCCCTTAGAGCACACGTATAGAAATTTGATCCCATGCTATTCGAGGTTGTGGCCTCCCCGTCTCACAGTTTTTCTTGGACGTTGTCCAGGGTGATTCCTGGCATCGTGAGTTGGAATGGGTGTGTACTAGTTAAATGTGTTTCTACTGAAATACCATAAACGGAACCAGTCCTTCGTGACTACGGAAATCCGTTGGCTGTGGTCAGTTCATCCAAACTCTGCAGAGTCTCAAATCTTTCAATTATCTTGTACTTTGTTCAAGTACTATATTCATCTTATCTTGTCAGGTATCATCCTCAGTGACAAAACTCCGGTGGGATTTCTATGTGATACATCCGGTTAAAAGATTATTCTTGTGGATGGACTAATCTCGTTATTTACATTTATTACCTGCCCTGTCTGTGATGTCGCTCAGACGTCCGACGGTGGCATACCTGTCATTTACATTTATTACAAGCCCTGTCAGTGATGTCGCTCAGACGTCCGACGGTGGCATGTCTGTTATTTACATTTGTTGCAAGCCCTGTCTGCGATGTCGCTCAGACGTCCGACTGTGGCATTTCTTTTAAAGCCCTTTATGTGATGTCGCTTAGACGTCCGACTGTGGCATTTCTTTTAAAGCTCTTTATGTGATGTCGCTCAGACGTCCGACTGTGGCATTTCTTTTAAAGCCCTTTATGTGATGTCGCTCAGATGTCCGACTGTGGCAATTCTTTTAAAGCCCTGTATGTGATGTCGCTCAGACGTCCGACTGTGGCATTTCCTTTAAGCCCTTTATGTGGTGTTGCTTAGACGCCCGATTGCGACATGCATTTTATTTATTTACCTTTCGAGGCGTCACTCCAGACACCCGATCGGTTTTCAGTCATTTATTTTATTTATCAAGTCCTGCAATATTATCGTTGATATATGAGCATCATCCTTTATTCATGACGCATTCATGCATTCATTGATTATATCTTTTGTCAGAACTGTCTTGCGAGTACTTTCAAAGTACTCACCTGGCTTGTTGATTTGGCCAGATGTTGATGAAGGCGATCTCATGAATGAAGAGTTTGATAGCGAGTCCGACGCCTAGAGGAGTCCTAGTCAGTCCCGTGCGATCCTGTTTTGATCACTGTATTATCCGCTTCCGCAACCCCAGAATAAAATTCATCGAGCCTCACCTCGGCGCTCGATGAGCTGCCAGTTAGGAGTCAAGTTATCCACCACTTATCCTCGAGCTAGTAGCATGCCACCACACCCCTGTGTCATAACTGCCCTTATGTAAGATATTGGCGAGTCTGTAATAAATTGTTGAGCAGCCTTAGCTCAGCCCTGTTATATATTTGTTGCTACTGGTTCTTTGTTTATCAAGCTTTGTCTACCAGAAGGATGACTTTTCCTATACTGGGATTTAAAGATCGATTTTCTCAATATTTATGTATTGAAAAAGTCGGTCGTGATAGTTGTGCTCTCGGATTAGACTAGTTGTGCTAACTTAAAAATTTTATTGTGTACTCCCTCCGTTCCAAAATACTTGACTTCCATTTGTCCAAAAATGGATTTACCTATATACTAAAACACGTCTAGATACATATATATTTTGACAAATAGAAGGCATGTATTGTGCAACGAAGGGAGTAGAATGGATGCAAGTTTTTGTATTGGGAAGAAGAGTACATCCATATATTGATAGAGCGCAATTTAGTAGATGTTCTATCACTTTTAGCTAGCACAGAGGCTATAGATGAGATTAGTGCACTTGTTGATACTCCTACTTGGTATGCGTGTTGCTGCTTAGACGCAGAGAAAAACCGACCGGAGGGAGTACTAGAATAGAGGCTAGACATGAGACTAGATGCGAGGAAGCAACGTCTACTTCTTTACACTCGAAGAAGAAAGAAGCACGCAAGATCGAGCTTCCGCAGATCAACAATGAATGCATCGAGAAGGCACTAATCCAACTTACAGGAGTAGTAAAATGTATTCTTGTGGTTCTTGTTTTCTTTGGTCTTGCTTTTCTAGTCCAAATTATTGTTGGAGTTCGTGCAAAACGGAGGTCCGTTTGGGGTCGTGCTTGCAGTTGGCCTTACAAGTGGGACCGCAGTTAAGGAAACCGACTATCGGCAAACCCCCACCTCTCCTGTCGCGCGATGGCTGAGTTAGAGAAACGATGAGGTTGAAGAGATTGCTCTAGCACGGACTCCAAGAAATATGGTGTCAGATGGAAGTCGTGCTGGTGGCGTGTGCCATACTCCTGGACCACTAGTAGAAAATTAAGGGGGCATTGGTCCAGGCCGGGTCAGCCCATTAGTCCCGGTTCAATCCAGAACCGGGACCAATGGTTGAATTGGACCCGGTTCGTGAGCCCTCGGGGGCCGGCCGGGCCACGTGGGCCATTGGTCCCGGTTCGTCTGGACCTTTTTGTCCCGGTTGGTGGGACGAACCAGGACCAATGGGCCTCGCTCCTGGCCCACCACCATTGGTCCCGGTTGGTGGGACGAATCGGGACCAAAGGCAGCCCATTAGTCCCGGTTGGTGGGACGAACCAGGACCAAAGGCAACCCATATAGTTTTTTTCTTTTCTGCTATATTTATTTTTTTCTATTTATTTCCGAGTTGTAATAAGTCTTTAAAAATAAAAAAGAGGCGCAATGCTCGTTAATTAGCTTCAAGCCTTTCGGGATAGCGTAAACTGCACTGCACATAGCTCCGTGCAGTCTACCCTATTCCTCAAGGCTTAAAGCCAAGCAACGTGCAGGTTAGCATTGAGCCTCTTCTGCATCGTCTCTGCACTCGGGGCTTATAAACCGCTGCGAGTAACTCTCGCTTGGCAAGGTGGGACTAAAAAACAGCTGCAGAAAGAATCAACTAAAAAACTCTTTTACCGGTTCATGCCGGCACGAACCGGTACTAAAAGGTGCTCGTGGGGCACCAGCCTTAAATCCTGTACCAAATAAAATGCCTTTGTAACAGCCTTAGAACTGGTACTGAAGGAATCAACTAAAAAGCTTTTATAAACCTCTAGTATTATTGAAACTAAAATTATATAGAATTTTGTTACAAACTTTAATAGCGAAAAGGATTATCATAAAAGAAAATAAATAAGTAATTAGAATTCTGTTCAAAACATTAAAAGCAAAAAGAATTATCATAAAATAAAATAAATAAGTAATTAGAATTCTATTCAAAACATTAAAAACAAAAAGAATTATCATAAAAGAACATAAATAAGTAATTAGAATTTTGTTACAAACTTTAATAGCAAAAAATATATCATAAAAGAAAATAAAGAAGTAATTAGAAAGATCATAATTAATTTGAGCTAAAAGAAAAAAAAGCAAAAACCAAAAGAAAATAAATAATTCAAAGAAAAAATAAAAAAAATAAAATAAAAAAGTGCCACCTAAAGGTCTACCACGGCCTGAATACGACTAGAAACCCAACAATGGGCCTAGATTCTGGCTCGCAATAGGCCCAATAGGCCCACAGGCACATAGAGTGAGTTTAGGCCCGTAAGCCTGCATTCGAGAGGAGCTCGAGAGGGCAGCGGGACTGGGGCTTATAAACCACTCTCAAACTCCCTCAGCTAGCGAGGTGGGACTAAACTTTCATCCTGCGACGCGGGCATCACATGGCCTTTAGTCCCGGTTGGTGGCGCCAACCGGAACTAAAGGGGTGCATTGGTACCGGTTCGTGGCATCAACCGGTACCAATGCCCCCCCTTTAGTCCCACTTGGAGCCTCCAACCGGGACCAAAGGTCTCTGCTTCCCGCCCTTTGGGCTGCTGAAAAGAGGCCTTTGGTCCCGGTTGAAGGCACCAACCGGGACTAAAGGGTGGCATTGGTCCCGGTTGGTGCCACAAACCGGGACCAATGCGTTTGCTATATAAGTAGCACTTAGGAAAATTTCAGAACCGCCCATCCCTAGTTCAATCTCTTCTCCGTCCCGCGCCGCCCCATCGCTGTCGTTGGGCCGCCCCTCGCTGTCTCCGCGCCGCCCCGGCCCGCCCCGCCCCGACGCCGTCGCCGCCCTGCCCGTCCCGGCCCGCGCCACCCCACCCGCCCCG
>NC_057795.1:635423612-635435753 GCF_018294505.1 Triticum aestivum | reverse complement strand
TTTGTTCATAGAATTTTAATGATTTTTTTGCAGTTCATTGATTTTTTTGTTAGATGTGTAGTAATTTAGATGTGTAGTTCATAGATTATTCTGTTAGGATTTTTTATGATTTTTTCTGTTGTAATTAGATGTCAATTTTTTATGATTTTTTTCTATTGTAATTTAGATGTCAATTATTTTTCATATTGTGTAAGTAATTTAGATGTCAAATTTTTTTATGATTTTTTTCTGTCCATATAATTTATATGATTTTTTTCTGTTGTAATTTTGTTCATAGAATTTTAATGATTTTTTTGTTCATAGTATTTCTTTGTCAATTTATTGTGTATGTATAGGAAAATTAGGTAGAAAAATAATAGAACTATAGTTAAACCAGTTTATTTTTAGTAAGTAGTACTTAATAAAAGTAGTTTATTTTTAATAAGTACTACTTTATTTATTTATAGTAAGTGCTTAGTAGTTGAACTAGTTGATTTAATTAATAAAACTACTTTATTTAACTATATATAGAAGTAGTTACCGCATCGACGTCGACGATGCCTATCCCGCACCCTCGTCGTCATCGACTTGGCGGTGGTGGTGGCCTGCTTGATCAGGGCCATGTTCGGGACTGGGCTCCGCCGGGCCGGTATTGGGAGGTGCTACCTTCTGGGGGATGTAGGTTGGTGAGGAGGCAGCCCGTTGTTGACCCAATCCTTGTTTGGTGGCGGTCGCGTGGGCCAGTGACGGTGCCGAGGCTTACGGACACCGCGGAGGTGGTACGTCACCGTGTCAGCGAGGAGGACGAGCACGTCCGTCGCTACATGGTTTCGTTGGAGGGCAGGTTCGACAATACCTGGCAGGTTCTTCAGGGATCTCACTGGAGCTATGATCCTGTGATCGTTCCTTATCTTTGGGTGTCCACCGCCCGCGATGATACAGTTCTAGCTGTATTAATTAGCGATGCTATATGTATGATAGTATTCGAGGCGTATTCAATGATGTACGGACACAAGAGATGATGTACTTTTGGTTATAATTGAATGCATGCTAATTTGAATACTACTTTATTTTACGATTTGGTTTTGCTTATTGAATGCTCATTTTGGAAAAGTACTCCTACTTTGAATGCTAAAATTGAAGAGCACTCTATATGCAAAAATCTAGGAGCCCCTCCATCATCCACGCGGTCATGGGGGTAGCTTCTCCTTCATTCCCGTGTGCTAGACAATTTGTTGTAATAATGCACTCGAGAATGAAAGGAGGAGCTACGTACCATCACCGATAGTCAACCCGTGATTAATAATAATGATCTAATTTAGGTTTTTTAGTACATATATTTAATATTTGAATTATGAACTTAGGCCGGAAATGTCATACTCGGACGACGAAAACCGCCCGGGGGAGTGGGACTGGTGCCACGATGACCGGGGTATGTGCGACAGGTTCATTGAGCTGGACAAAGATCGGCACTTCAGCATTAAGCTCGAGGAGACCTTCGATGTTCATACGGTACACAACGACGACAATAGTTTTTTTCGTAATTAAGCACGACTTCAACTATTTTAACGTGTATTTTTCATCTTTTCCAATTCGTCTAGCTTATCCCATGCTATGCAAGACGCTATGTCTTGGAGAGGATGGGTTTTGAAGACCATGAAAGTATGGAAACCAAAAAAATTCTCCTAAGGACCCATCATGGTGTGGATTTTCAAGTAAAGCTGTACAATGCTGAGAGTGTAACCCATTTTGGTTGCAAAAATTGGGAAGCACTTTGCAAGATGTATGGTTTTGATGAGGGTATGCTTGTCACCATGGATCTTGGTGATCCTACAATCCAGCAAGACAATATGGGCATTTGGGTTCTTGTGGATACACCTCCAATTCTTCCCCCATGTGAGCTTAACATAGTTATTAAGTAATTTATATTGTTTATTTCAAAATAGTTGACAGCTTGTTTCCATTGACAGCTTATTTTCATTCTTCAAAGAATGTGCGGAAAATGGTAGACAAAACCCACTACACCGATGGCTCTGAATTAACTTATAAGGAGAAAAATCATCTGATCGCATTTTGTACTGATCTTGAGAATTACAATGTCTACAATCGAACTCCTCAACATTATGGTCAATACGTGGCACTAGTGCACGTGTTGAACTACGATAACTACCATGGAGATACCCTGGTAAGATTTTTTACTATTACGACATCCTTGCATCTTTTTTAAATACTTCTAAAACTAGTACATCATTGCTGACTACAAAGTTATTACTATGTTTTTCAACAGATAATTCCGAATGATTGTGTGCCTCATCTGATGTATACGCACGGTCGCCTTGATGTTTTGAACATACAACCAGGTCGTCCTACGAATCTCAATCGTCCATACCGGATTTCTAAAAGAAGTGGAGACATGACAATCAAAGAATGGAAAAAATGTATGGACAGTCGTAAGGAGCTTCTTGTAAGCAAAAGTAGGCGAAGCGCAAGAATTGGAGACAGGATGATCTCCATTCTTCATAATGGAGACTCAGGGTCTATATTGTTTTATGCTATTTTACCTTAAGGATGTTTAGGTCCTACCTGATACTGATGATCATGTGCTAAGAACAATTATGTAGGGTTGGGTTCGATGACTATGAGGATGATGATCGTACGACTTGTTATTAATAACGAGTAGAAGTTGTATGATGATGCATGATTAGTAGGACTTGTTATTATATATGATGATGTATGATGCAAGCATGCATAGTTATTATATATCAGCGGGTGAAATGAACATAGTAGTATAAGAGATGACACTTCTCTCTATTAGCTAGCTAATAACAACCTAAAATTAACCCCCAAAACCCCTAAACCAGCCACTTTAAAAAAAAAAAGAAAAACCTCAGCTGCTGACACGTGGATGCCTTTTGGTCCCGGTTCAAGTCACCAACCGGGACCAAAGGCCCCCTTGCCTGGGCTGCTCGCAGTGGCCACGTGGATGGCCTTTAGTCCCGGTTCGTGTTAGAATCGGGACTAAAGGGTGGAGGCATTAGTCACGACCCTTTAGTCCCGGTTCAAGAACCGGGACTAAAGGCCCTTACGAAACGGGACTCATGCCCCCTTTTCTACTAGTGAACGTGAATGTTTGTTCTGGCCCATGCCACCCTACTACTCCTACTACTTACTATATAGTACGTACTACTAGTATCGAGGAGTCGAGGTGCTGGTTACGTAGCAGAGTACAATATGGCTACAGTAAAAACACCCGCACAACGCGCGAAGCATGTGAAGCTAGTACAATTAGTGTACTACTATTGTTGATTGGCCTCATCCGATAACCTGTTGCAATGCACGTACAATTATGTATTCAGAAAATATTTTTTTGCCTCGTCGCACCACTCACTCATAGAAGCGACTCGAAAGCCATTCATAAATTTAGTAAGTTTATCACAGGCATATCATTTTATTACATACAACATGTCATCAACCCACATCGACAACGAGGATACATTATGAATACTAAAGTTTCCACCACACAACAAATAATAGGCAATGAAATGAACTTCAACTCAACCATTCCTCAGCGTTGGAAATGCTTGCTTTGAACCACAAGTGATTCTCTGGGACGGGCCATCCATTGTCGATTTGGAGACCAACGCAGGACTGATCATCCAGGCTGAAGCGGCCTACTATATCAGTACCAGGGTAGGGAACCACCCAAATGTTCGAGGTATAGACACAGTTGCTTCTCATAAATGGTAGTAACGTTGTGTCAACAGCAGTTGGATCGCCTTTCACCATCATTGGATAGTTTTGTCCAAGGAAGAACGAGTTTTCTCCAAGACTATAAATTCTGTACCAGGGAGAAGGAGTTGGCGCTAGCACACTAGTATCCATCCCGAATACCATGCAACAGGTGTTGGAATAGGTCTGGAGAGTGTGACCATGGGAGACTACACCTGCTTCCTTAGCAGTAACATCATCAGTGGGCTGTATACACATGAGAAGAGGTGATCCATTGGAATTAGTTGCCAGGCACCAAATATTATATGGGCGCTGCTCGTCCTCATGCTCGTGATCATCACCATCTTCATCTTCCCCTTGGTTATAAAAATCTTCAAGTATAGGTGGTGGAATGTTCGCAGGACCTTGGAAACACAAGAAGAAGGTTAATTAGTAAAGGGAAACTTGCTAACCCGCATGCATGTGGATGAAACAATTATAATTACGGTGGAAGACAAACGTACCGAAACAACGATTCCAAGCAAAAACAGTGCCACGAGTGGTGGCAGCAAACACAAGGCCCTCGTATTCAATTGCATCACAGTACTCATCCGTGTACAGAAACTGATTTTTAAGCAATATCCATCGAGTCAAACCAGCAAGGACGGCAACAAACTTGTCGAAGATAGCAACAACTTCATAGTTGTTGTAATTCCAAGAGCGGTTGGGAACTTGAGAAATTGCTATCTCCCGTAGAAGACAGTCACCATGATTGTATTTGAACGTGTGTACAATACCGGTGTGCTCAACCTCTGGGCAGTCTGCTGAGATTTTTGGAAGTGGAACCCGGTCACGAGTGTACACATTCACAAGTTCCCACTCGCACTTGGACCCAATGTAAACAACCCAATCTCCATTTGCGCCTGCCCAAGCCTTGCCCTCAAGCGATGGCATCTTAACATTATACGTATCATTATCAAGTGGCATCAACTTACACAGGGCGAGGCCTCCATCATGACGGTGCCAGTCATCAGGGTCACGGCGAAGAAGATAGGGGAGATCAAACCGCTCCTTGACTCTTGGGTTCCTTGTAATGATGTTATTAGTTGAGTCAAGAATGGACTTGAACGGACCTGCCATGCTAGCCGAGGTGATGACGTCGCACCGATCAATGAGTTCCTCCACCACGTCATCTTTTAGATCGGGGCAAGAATAACGGGGTCGTTTCCATCCTGTTACCTAAATGGAGAAGATGATCGAACAATGGCAGAAAAAAAAGGTGAAGGGCTGAAGGAAAATGGAGGAGGGAGAGGAAGAGCGTGCGACAGCAGTTCCAAATCGAGAGGGAAAGGTGAAGAGTCGGTGGGCAGTTGCCAGTTTGCCACGGTTCACGAAGGGGCGCCCCGGCCTACACGTCGGTTTGGAAATACTCCTACTACTCGCCGTCGTCTCACTGATATGTTGGAACGAGACCACATGTCAACGAAACATGGTGTGTAATTTCTCGTGCAAAATGCGATCCGGCCGCGTTGGCCCGAGGTGCCGCATTAGTTATCGACCTTTATTTTTTTAATGGCGTGCCGTTCAGTTTTAAAGCACGACTAACTGGTACTGTACACAGAGAAAATATAAACTACTCTACCACTACTCCACCTCCAGTACTAGTAGTATAAAAAAGATATATAGGTTGGAGCTTCAGCGCTTTCTTGCCAAGGGATGCCCACTTGCTTCTCACACTACCACCCTCTCTCCAGATCTAAAAAAGACGGCCCCTCTCTCCCTCCTCACCGCTGGTCACAGATCCGCCAGGGAAGAAAAGGACATGCAGTGTTGACGCACTTGTCATCGGCGAGCGAGGTCATGCAATGACGACAAGGCCGTCCTCTCAGACCTAGCGCCCACGCTGGATAGCCTCCATCCCCAAGCTCGCTGCCGTAGTGTGTGCAGAGGACGACGACCACAAGCGAAGCCACTTCCCGCTGACCCTCAGGTATGCTACCTCTTTTCGAACCATATCCTTGTTCTATTGCCCCATCTGGCACATCGTTGCATGTGGATCTTTTTCCACTCCACCATCTTCCCAATTTGCTATCCTCTGCTCTGCTCGCCACGTAGATGAAAACCATAATTTGCACTATTAAAGGAAACCCTACTTCATGCAGACTAATCCATGTTTGGGTTGAATAAGGAAAGGAAGGGAGACTGTACTATCCAAGAGAGTAGGCATCGAACCCGCATCTAGGTTGAAAAGGGGAAAATCAGTAGCTAAGGAACGAGTCTCGTGTCTCTTGGTTGGAGAAGCATAGAAAGGCATGACAACGCAATAGAGAATGACCATGTCGATCGGTTTGTTGTCCTCGCATAGGAAAAAGGTGGCTAAAGAGAACAAAAATGGGATGTAATCCACATATGCTGCCTGGATATTTGTTGCTCTGGGCAACCATACCTCCCTCACCACTCTGCGTCCGTGGAGGTACATCATACTGGTGCGCCCACTGTCCGAATGGGCCTCCCATGCTCTTATTGCCACTTTTTTTGCTGTTAGTATAACGCCAGCAGTCAAGTCAAGCATTGTACTGTACCCTGTAATAAACTAACTACTCTATTGTTGCACTAGCCACTGGATTAGTGTATATTTGTAGTATTCGAATGGTGTAGAGTTCACTCAAATTATCCCGGTAAAGCTAGTCTCACCTTTGTTAAAATTACTGTTCATTATGTTATCGGAGGAGGTCTGTATGTTTGTCTCTAATGCCTGTCGACTACATACCTGACATCATGATGTAATGTTAAGTCATTTCCTTTTGTATAGTGTCATTGAATTGTCAAGGCGGTGATGTCATTTTATTTTAATAGAATTGCACAAAATTTGCTTAAAAGAAGAGGAAAGGTCAGGAATGGCTCAGTTTTTCAGAAAAAACTATGCATGCCTTCCTGACATCAGCCACTGTTGCTTTATTTATTCCTTCAAACAGGTTGTTAGAAACAGTCTTGCTACCTTTTCCCATTAAGAAATTGGAATGCTTATATTTGTGAGTCTTGCTTGAACTAGTGCCACTTTTATAGTAATCACACTTTCAATATCTATGCAAACAGGGATGCTCGATTTTAGTGGAGCTGCACAAAAAGTCTAACTGGTTCAACATTAGGAGCATGTTTTTTTCCAAACCTTTATATCCAATTGGTGGCACTATGAGCTGTTCATTACGAAGGTACATGGTTTGCTACTATCTTGCTACTCTTTTTGTACTATCATTAGATAGTAATACTAGTGGTTTGCTAGCTGCTTGATATGTTACTAGCTGCTTGATATTTGTGCAGACAGAGATGTCTGCCCGTTGATATTTGGCAAACAAACAAAGTGTCCGCAATTTTGGTTGAACTGCACAAGAGAATAGTATAGTCATTGCATGCAGTGCCATTTGAAAATAGACACAAAGATTGGATAGTCACTTCATGGACTGCAGAAAAGTAGTACTGTACTATTTACTGGCCAATAGTTGGTGCTTCATTGCTTTGGTCTGATTATACAATGGGAATCATTTTGCCCAAGTTAAAGTTTGTATTCCGAAAATAGTCTCGCGGTGTGATCGAGAGAAGACCAAATCATATTGAAGTGGATGTTCGTCCATCATGTGTGGTTCATTCTCATGGTTCCAGCTGTTGGTGAAACCACTTACGTTTGCAAGAGGAATTGTAGAATTCACAAACAAATTTGTCTTTCAGTTTGTACTGAATGTTGGCTAATAGAAGCATCCATGTTAGTAGGAAGAACAGATGCTTTTTCTAGATCTTTGCTTTTGGAGCTACATATTTGTATATGATCTGTGAATCATTGAGATGCATTAACATGTTGATCTTATGTATGGGAATCGTACTAGTTAGTTTTAGTTGCGACGCAAGATCCGAAGTGGCTGATCTTTTCTTTTGGAGCTACATATTTGTATATGATCTGTGAATCATTGAGATGCATTAACAGTTACTTATTTCTGTTCGCTCAGTGTTTACAAGTTACTGATCGATCACTAGCTAGCCTACAAATGCGCTCCTGGCAGTTTTATTTGCGACGCAAGATGCGAAGTGGCAGTTTTTTGAATAAAAATGCCTACCTCTGAAGAAACTGACAAGCTACACTATCGATCCTACATGGATAAAAATGCCTACCTCTGAAGAAACTGACAAGCTACACTATCGATCCTACACAGATAAATAGCAGATCACGCACGTACTACCTCCTTTCCGGTTTGCAGGGCTCAATTCAAGAAACGACCTACTCGATCCTACACGAATAAATAGCGGATCATGCATGTACTAGTACCTCCTTTTTGGTTTGCAGGGCTTGATTCAAACCTCTCACCAACCAAGGTACTCCCTCCGTCCGGGTTTATTAGTCCCGTGAGCAAAGCAGCAAGACCAAGGCATGGCAATAGTTAACGGCATGTAGAAGTTTACACCTATTTAATTCCAGTGATTTAAGTGGCTGCATGCGTGCCCTCGGCTGCGACTCATTGCATGCTGCTTCGCGTACTACCTGCGAGCAATTCTAAGTGCCTGCATGTAGATGGTCGTAATTAAGGCAGCTAACTGATACGAAAAAAGATACGCTTTAATTGTTGCAGGCTTTTTAAATCCGTGGAATCATTATTGACAAGGAGGGAGATGATTCGAGTGCACTTGTTTGACCGCCATGCTGGTGTGCGACCCAGACGGGATGGGACGTCACAGTCATAATTTCAGTTTCCCTAGTTTTCCACGGCAAGCTGGCGCGCTATGCCATTATGCATTGAATTCCGATGACCGTCGCACTACCTTTCCCTTACAAGTACTATTTCCCGGCCTTCTCCGGTGCCACCGTGACCTAACTCGCCATATTCTCATAAGCCCCCACCGGCCCGATGTCGCTTGCCACGTCCGCCATGCCCCCGCTCGTCCGCGGTAGGCGACGCCAGAGGCGGTCACCGCCGGAACTAGTGTTCGGTTTTCACCGGAAGGCAGACGGAGGGAGGAGGCATTCTATCTGTCTTTAGATGGCAATGCGTAGATCGAGGAGTTGTTGGAGCGCGACCGCATGGCGGAGGAGCAGGAGTTGTTGGAGCGCGACCGCTTGGCGGAGGAGCAGCGTATCGCCGATTTGCGCCGCCAACGGGACATGGAGCAGCAGCGCACCGATGCTCTGAGTCCTGAGCAGAGCGCCCGCAACTAGGCCGACTACATGGAGGCTGGTGCCCGGCAAATAGCCCTGGAGGCTGTCGGGCACGCACGTGTTCATGATGCCGATTTTTACTACCAACTCGTCAAGTGGGTTTCCCGCTTGGAAGCCGAAGCTTCGGTGGACCACACCGGCAAGGAAAGGGCCAACGCGCGCGAGCAACGTGCCCTATCGCACCTCTGGCAAGTCCGAGGCGAGGCGCAGGACGCCGGTGCCGGCGTTTAGCGTGTACCACAGATGGCGGCCGACATCGTCTAGTTAGCTAAGAGTAAGTTAGTACTTGTCTAGTGGGAGTAGATAGTTAACTTGGCTATGATATTTGTCAACGTGGAATTTCAGTACTCTATATGTGGATCAGACATGTTACTTTGCTCTGAATGTTGAACTTTCCGTTTGAACGTATGGAATGGGCTGTTATTTTTTAAATGGGTTGTATTTGTCCTTCACGGGTTTAGAGGCTGACTTGTGGGCCTAGCAAGTTGACGCGTACACAATCAGGAGATGATTGTACGTGAAGAGGATGACAGCAGGGACCCGCCAAGGTCATGGCAGTACGCAAGCAAGTGCCTCCTTATTTCAAGCCAATAAAAAATGGCTTCTCCTAGTGGATTTCTGACATCTGGGTCCCATGCCATTGTCAACATAGTCAATAAACGAGAGAATTGCACAACGAGCGGCTGAAACCAGGGACCCAGCAGCTTGCCCATTTATTTTTCTTTTGGGTTAATTTGATAAATGCCTCCGAGAAATGCCACTACAATTTCCAAACTTTGAAAAATGTCATTTCATGCCATTTCTAGTGGCATTTTTCGAAGTCTGGAGTGGCGTTTTTCAAAGTTTGCAAACTGCAGTGGCGTTTTTCAAAGTTTGCAAAAATTGCAGTGGCATTTTTCAAAGTTTGGAAATTGCAGTGGCATTTTTATGAATCGCCATAATTGGAGTGGCATCTATACCTATACTAATTACAGACTCCCAAGAAATTACCACATTAATTAGAAATTACGAGCCGTTAATCTCGTGGGACCAAATTATTACGGTCTAGATCTTACGAAATTGTGTGGTTTTTTTTCTTGATTCTGCGGAATAAAAGGAATGAGTCCTTCACTGGTGGAAAAAGGGCCTTTGGTCGCGGTTCGCAACTGCCATTAGTCGCGGTTGCGCAACCGCGACCGAACGGGCGCGACTAAAGGCCCCCCCCTTTAGTCGCGGTTGCTTAAGAACCGCGACTAAAGGCCCGTCCACGTGGGCGCCAGGTGGCCGTCGGGGCGGAGGACCTTTAGTCGCGGTTCTTCTGGCCAACCGCGACTAAAGGCCGCCGCAGGTTTAGGGTTTTAGCCCCCCCCCTTAAACCTGTTTTCTGTTTAATTTGTATTGTTTTATTTCTTTTGTGCTTTATTTTAATTTTGAAGGAGTTTCATATATTCTACGGTACTACATACATGCATATGAATGTACAATTTCAAATAAATTTGAAATTAGAACCAAAAAGAATTCAAGAGGAATATACAATATATATTCAATATCATCGGATGACCATATACAATTTTGAACAAGTTTCCATACATGATTTAATGCATATAAAGTTCTACGTCCTCGTAATAGTGTTCTCCTTTAGGATGGAGGACTTCCCTGCTGAACCATCCAGCTAGTTCCTCTTGAAGTGGTCGGAAGCAAGCTTCTGGACTAAGCATCCACCGGAGGTTATTCCTCTGAGCATTGGTATCACTCGGAACCCGCTCAGAGGTGTATCTCCGGATCATCTCACAGACATAGTATCCACATAGATTGGTCTCCGGTGGCTGAATATCCCCAGCATTCTTAGCCTTTAACATTTTGAATTCTAGCTCTTTTTTGAATTCACCGACCTTTGTATCTACGAACCGTCTCCAAACCCTACGAGGCAAAGAAAATTAAATGAACAAGAGAGTTATTAATTAGTTACTTGATATTAGGAAATGAACGAAATAGGCCGATCGATATAGAGCGCAAATGAATGAAAATAATTACTTCTGCAGCATTCTTCTCATGCCGCCCCAAAGCTTTGGATCCATATTCACAGAGTCGTGGACGAGACATTCTGAGGTGTTAACTTTAATTACTAGCAGAATCCAGTGGAACCTGCGGACACGATACATGCACAGTACGTCATGCATAACTCATCGATTAGCCGGCCACATACCATGCATGGAGTAAACAAAAGAGAATGTGCTCAAGACAGAAACACTCACTCAAAATGGTAAGGAAATAGAATATCACTTTTGAGTTCCTGCTTTGTAAGAAACTGCCACAGGTCTGCCTCCACGTCGGCGGGGTAACGCTCCAACACATGTCCATTAACGATGTGTGGGTCAATGAACCGAACATCATGGATGTTCCTTACTCTGCATTCCTTAATCTTCATTCTGCATGTATAATAGCGGACACAACAATATAGTTAGGACATATATATAGTGCAGGCAATATGAACGAGATGGGGTAGAAATTAATAAATCACTTACAGAACGTATATATATACCTCGGCGCCGGAGGTGGTTGCTACTTCCATTTGAAGATCGTCGTTTATCGATGTTTGTTCGGCATCATCTTGCTGACGGCGCCCTTCATCTTCACCGTCAAGGTTCAGATAAGAAGAGATATCATCTTCTTCTTCTCCGGTCGGCACATATAGAATATCGCCGTTTATGATGCCGAACATATGTGCTTCACCGTCCGGATCATAGTTGTCCATAATCGGGTCAGCTCTATCGTCCGCCATTATGTCAGTCCTGAAAACATGTAGTAAAAACAAATTAATTAAGTGAAGAAGGGGGACGGTGGCGGTGGCGGTGGCGAAAGGGCGGTGGCGAAAGGAGGGGGCGAGGAAGGGGTGGGAGAGGGTGTCGCGGTAGAGCGCGAGACGGGGCGGCAGACGACGGCGTCACGGAGAGGGGAGGCGAGGACAACACATTTATAACCCTCGCCGTCCCCTCTCGATCCCTAAAAAAACACCGCGCGCATCGCCGCCCCCCTCGCCGCCCCTCTCCGTATAAACAAATTGTCCGAACAGAGCTTGGAGTAGAGTGGCTAGGGTTTGGCCAGGGATGCGGATGGAGACGAATATATGTGGGGTCGGGATGGCCCATGTGCAGGGCGGGGGGTGCTGGCCACACTCTTTTTTCTTTTCTTTTTCATTTCATTTCATTTTTTCTTTTCCTGTTTTTATCCTTTTCATCTTTAAAACAATTCAGTATATCAAAATATAGCAA
>NC_057795.1:635412965-635422976 GCF_018294505.1 Triticum aestivum | reverse complement strand
TGGAGAGGCGGACCGCGACTAAAGGTACCCTTTAGTCGCGGTCCGCCTCTCCAACCGGGACTAAAGGGTTTTGGCGCCGCTTCCGTTCCCGCACAGAAAGACCCTTTAGTCGCAGTTGGGGACAACAACCGTGACTAAAGGGTACCCTTTAGTCGCGGTCCGCCTCCCCAACCGGGACTAAAGGTCTGTGCTAGAACTGGCGCGGTGCGGTGGGATGTTTAGTCTCACCTCGCTAGCCGAGAGGCTTCGACAGTGGTTTATAAGCGCGGCTGCGCTCACCACTTCGAGCTCCTCTCAAATGCAGGCTTACGGGCCTATTCTGTCACTATGTGCCTGTGGGCCTACTCGGCCTTCTGCGGGCCTGAATCCTGGCCCTTTAATGGGTTTCTAGTCGTATTCAGGCCGTGGTGGCCCAGTAGGTGGCATATTTTCTTTTTTTCTTCCTTTTTTCCTTTTTCCTTTTTTCTTCTGTTTTTTTCTTCTGTTTTTTTCTTATGTTTTTCTTCTGTTTGTTTTTTTCTTCTGTTTTTCCTTTTTTCTTCTGTTTTTTTCTTCTGTTTTTTTCTTCCTTTTTCCTTCTTTCTTCTTCTTCCTTTTTCCTTTTAAAATCAGAAAAATAAAACTAATTCATTTTAAAACCCCTTGAAGGTTTGACAAAAGGTCTGATACATCATTCAGTTCATCGACCAAATACAAAGTTTGGTACAATAAATTATTACACATCAATTCTTCCCTTGTGTCCCTGCTTGCTTACGATTGTGCCGCATCCATGGAGCATCCTCATCATTCAGTTCATCAACTAATGGCCTTAGGTACACATCGATGTCGTTGCCGGGTTGCTTCGGACCTTGGATGAGCACTGGCATCATAATGAACTTCCGCTTCATGCACAACCAAGGAGGAAGGTTGTAGATGCATAGAGTCACGGGCCAGGTGCTATGGCTGGAGCTCTGCTCGCCAAAAGGATTCATGCCATCCGTACTTAGAGCAAATCTTATGTTCCTTGCGTCAGCTGCAAAATCTTTGAACCATCTGTCGATCTTTCTCCATTGCGTTCCATCTGCGGTGTGTCTCAACTCCCCGTCCGACTTACGGTCCTCTTTGTGCCATCGCAACAACTTGGCATGCTCTTTGTTCCTGAACAGACGTTTCAACCGTGGTATTATAGGAGCATACCACATCACCTTGGCGGGAACCCTCTTCCTGGGTTTCTGGCCCTCAACATCGTCACCAGGGTCATCGCCTCTGATCTTATAACGCAATGCAGTGCATATCGGGCATTCATTCAAATTCTCGTATTCACCGCGGTAGAGGATGCAGTCGTTGATGCATGCATGTATCTTCAGAACCTCTAAACCTAGAGGGCAGACAACCTTCTTTGCTTCGTACGTACTGGCGGGCAACTCGTTATCCTTTGGAAACATATTCTTCAACATTTTCAGCAAGTTTTCAAATGCCGAGTGAGCTACACCTGCCTCTGCCTTCCATTTCAGCAAATCCAGTGTGCAGCCCAGCTTTTTCAGACCATCATCGCATCCGGGGTACAGCGCCTTTCTGTGATCCTCTAACATGCGATCCAAATTCTCCCTCTCCTTTTCAGTTTCGCAGCGTCTCCGTGCATCAGCAATGGTCCGACCAAGATCATCAACGGTATCATCACCGTGCCTCTTCTTCACCTTCCCCTTCACCTTCAGCATCCTCCATGAAAGTATCACCGAAATGAGCAAGATAGCTTTCATCGATGAAATCATCCCCTTCTTCATCTTCTTCCATTATAACCCCTCTTTCTCCATGCTTGGTCCAACAATTATAGCTTGGCATGAAACCGTGCCGAAGCAGATGCATGTGAACATCTCTTGAGGAAGAGTAACCCTTCTGATTCTTACAGATAACACATGGACAGATAACAAAACCCCCCTGCTTGTTCGCATTAGCCACTACGAGGAAATCTTTCAAACCCGTAGTGAACTCGCCGGAGAGTCGGTTACCGTACATCCATTGCCGATTCATCTGCATTATTATAATATAAAATATATAATTAACCATCATGCATTTGTTAAACTAACTAGCTACAAACAATATAAATTAAACAATGAACTGCACACATGCATATTTTATCAATGACACACATGCATGAAAGGTTCAAGTTGCTAACTGCGATCGAGGAGGAAAAAATAAATGAGGAACCTCAAGTGTGGCTCCAACACTTCATATCATGTTTGTTTCACCCTCTTAGGGCATTTCATCAAACACCTTGTGTGCATAAGAGGAACCAAAAGCAAACCTACACCCCCTTGTGAAGCTTGTGAAGAGAAGTGGCACCAAATGGCTAAGTGAGCGTGCTGAACTGGTATATATAGGGGAGGAGCTTTAGTCGCGGTTGGCCTGGCCAACCGCGACTAAAGGCCTTTGCGCACCTTTAGTCGCGGTTGGCCTGGCCAACCGCGACTAAAGCCCCTCACGTGCACCAGCTGGCCACCGAGCGCCCTGGGCCCAGGCCTTTGGTCGCGGTTCGTCTGCCGAACCGCGACTAAAGACTTCATTAGTCGCGGTTCCTACAGTTTCGCGACTAATGGGGCTGGACGGAACCCTCTTTTTCTACCAGTGCTTGCTGCCTACGCTTTGACCCTGGTACCTTAAGTCACGTATAGAGAAGGAGTCCTTGCTGCTTTTCTTACGCTAAAAAGAACTCTTCCTAGGTACGGTAGAATAAAAAAACTACCAGCCCACGTTCTAGGATTTTCTTGGTCCTGCCCCACGGCCATGCTATTCCTCCTAAGCGGCTGCAGCTCATGATCTACCTAGGGTCCTCGCCATAGCTGATTCCCTCTTGCTTTGCATGGCAGCCACCTCTTGAGCATCCACCAGTTGTCTCTCATCATCCTATTCATGTTCATAGGGGAACACCTGACACAGATCCAATTGCAAAGGATGATGGGATCATAGGAGGAAGTGGCAGGTTACTATCTTGGTGATGTCTGATATGTGTTTCTCAAGGCAAAAGATCAAACTGTGCCGAGAAGGGAAACGTCAGCATGGGCTGGAAGAACAATACGCCCACCATGCATGTGCATGCAACAACTTGACTTTGCCATCGTAGACATGAGGAGGACCAAATATACCCCTTCCAGCTCAACATGACGAGGACCAATTCTACATGACTTTGCTCTTTGGTCTGCCCAGTTCTAATCATCCCACCTCCATCATCTATTAGAACTTGGACCTGGTAGTTATGGTCTGAGATAATATTTAATAGCTTTTTCAGATCTTTGTGATGATTTATAGCTGAAAACTAAGCTAACAAGATATTCTTCAGATCAATGTTAGAGGTATAGAATTTAGGATATAATATATTACACATTATACTATCCAAGTAATGTAGCTACTGTAGTGCCCAAATATTTCTTCCTATACAATACAAGATGCTATATGGAGATTCTTACATCAGTAGGATTATTTTATACTACTCATTATGTAACAGTAGTTGTTGTGTTGCGTGCAGAGCTTTTTTACCAGATGCTAGGTACTGTATAGGCGAACCCATTTATTTGTAGGTTTGACTCTCGCAAGCTGATATGATAGGTCAATACAGCCATTATATCTCTTTCATTTGCATTCTCTTGCTGACTCCCATCCTGCTTCCTTCCGGCAGATAAGTGCTGCAGGAGCAAAGTCCAATTTATTGGGACGTAGAAGATTGAGACAAGGACACTTGGCTGCCGGAGATAAGAATTACTTTCACTGTGACTAGCTGCTAGGAATGATGCTCTTTTACCAGAGAAACACACTATCAGCAACAACAACATTCTGTGTGGCGATGGCATCATCCATACATTCACGTGTTTGACACTTACGGCAGGTACTCGCTCCTCCTCAATAGATGTAAGTTCTTTTTAGCAGTTCATTGACGAAACTTGGGATCATGTATTAAATACATGCCTCATGTCTATGTACAGCTTTACAAAAAGATGGTGTGTGTTTGACTGTTGTTTCTTAAAGATGGTATCATTAGCCACAAGATCCTTCTGTACCTTAGTTTGTTTCCTTTATACAATTGATGTGGTTGATTTCTTCAGTAAATAATTCAACGGGTGTATTGAATAGAAGTAGTGCATGTCTTACGTTCTAAGCTTCCAGTTATATTTCAGACCAATATTTCATTGCCGGCCACTTGCTTCATCTGCACGCATAAATGCTAAATTGTGCATGTTATCACCCGGTGAAAGATATAGGAGAATAACAGAAGAAGAATAAAAATATTCATACACTAGCTACTACCTATTTTATATTTGAGATCATGGCCACTTCAATACCTCTCTTATGATATATTATGTAATATATTGTGATTTTGCATGGGTTCTATGTTATGAAATCCTACAGTGTTTTCTTATAATTCATACTACATATGGATAAGTTAGGCTTGATCAGAAGTTTCATCTTTACAAAACACCAACAGAATATTTGTGACAAAAATAAAACGTGGTGCAAGCAATATCAAGTGCAAACGAGATTATTTTGTGCGTTAGTCCCATGATTCAAATAGGAAAAAAATCTATTTTTTTTAATATAACCCCCCTTCAAGTTTGATAAAAACCTGACTTTACTTACATGTATATGTTCATACTAACATCACATTTTTAATTATTTTTATTACCAGGCACGAAAAAGACAAATGAGTAGTACTGAAAAACGATACAATCATTTGTCTTTCTGTTATGGTCAAATAGCCTATTTGTTTGTTTCTCAAGCTTTAGAATTTGCTTTCACTCCAGTTGGTAGGCTCTCAAAGTTAATTGCTTACTTGATTTACTTATCTGGAACCTAGAATAATTACCTCCTCTTTAATGTGTTGTCCATTCAATACGTCCATCCTCTTAATTTTGCCACCACCATAGCTTTTACAGATTGTAGTACTGTGGATGAGTATAATATTGAACGACCAGCTCATCCTTTAGTAGGTTGACACTGTAGCTACTAATCTTTTTCACACTACCTCATGTACAAATATGGGCAGCGTCAGTATATCATTGTTCTATCCATTCACCAGCAGAATCTCCTTTAAAACAGATGGCAGGTCAACGATAGTTCAAACTCTTGCTCTGTTAACTCTCTCCAGTTCCTCCAGAATACATGGACTGCGACACCACAGAACTTGATCGCCGAGGTATCTTTGGTCGATAATCCGAGTTGCCCATGTTACTGTCATCGATAAATTAAGGTTTGACAGAGAAAAACCACGGTTGTATCACATCACAGGTCCAAATTGCAAACCCATGTGCCTAACCATAGTTACATATACAACATTAATCCCTATCACAATGCAGCCATGGTTTTATATATTTAATTAAGGTATATTCCTTATAATATATTTACTCTACAACACTATTTGTATTGATTCAAGTATAGGACTGAAATAGTGCAAGGAAATGATCTTTTTATGCGAAAACAGTAGAAGGCTGTCTGGCTGTATTTATGTATTTAAATAAGGTAGAGTACAAAAGATATTAGTATGGATTAAATAAAAATAAAACAAGTAGGGAAAGCTATAAGGTGTGTTGGATGCAACAGTTTTATGTTAAACCATGGATGCATGAGATTTCATAGGTGAGGCCGTAGTTGTTCAAGCCGTATAGTGCTACTGATGCATTAGTCTTCATGCCTCCTTTCATCCATTCTCTCTTCGACCTGCTACAAAAATAGGCCAGCATCCATGTGTGTCGGCCTATACCAATCTGTAATGTTCAAAAATATAGGATGGAAATGATAGGGCCTTCTTAAATATTAATACCTATTAGGTGTAAACATACCCTTGATAGCATTTTGTTCTTATGTTCTATGTGCTTAGAAGTTTGGAGAACATGTCCTTCGATCTATAAGATCTATTTTTCTTCATAGTTATTACACCAATGTGTTTTTTAATAATTAGTATCTTAGTAGAGCATCGCCATGGTTTTAAGATGTTTTTTCTATCAAAGTATTATAATTATTCACAAAACAAATGTCATTCAATAAGATTCACTATCAAGTTTTTTTCTAATGCTAGCCCGTGCAGATGCACGGGTTAACGACTAATTTATCTAATTTGTTTTTGAGACAGAAGCAGGGTGTCAACTGGGCTGTGCAGGACACTCTGGCCTGTCTAGACAGTCTTTTCTTTTATATTTACCATAGACCAGCACAATAGTTTTTTTTCTTTCTGAAAATGGCTCCCAGTTTTTTGTGATTTGTCTAGTAAGTCGCTTTATCAGGCCTGTTGGGCTGCAAATCTTTCAAGACGAGGAGAGCTTCATTCGGCTGGCTGAGAAAATAGCCTATCAGTAATGAGAAATGGGATGTACATTTTTAAAACACATCAAACCGGTAATTAGTTTCAAATATCTTTTTTTTTCATTTCGAGATTTTAAATTGCATTGATTTTTATGCATGGACAATTTATTGGATTTGATATTGATATACATTTATTTTTAAAATCAGTCTGAATGTGACTCGAAATTTCGGGATTAAAAACAGTTCAGACCACACCGAAATATGCAAAATTTCGTATAATTTTTAACCGTGGCCACAATATGGGCTGTAATGCTAACAAAAAGAATATGGGCTCCAAAAAACCCCTAAGAATTAGCAAATGGACTGTAAACTATTTGAAATAATGGCAGATAGGCTGTATGCTGCTTTCATAGATTTGAGGCTGTCCACAGATGGCCTGTATACTGTTGGATCTCCAATCAACGGCCGTCGTGCTTATTCAATCTCTGCTCTTCCTGCTACAGCCGCTCAAACAAGCGCCGGCAGGACTGCCTGCTCCCTCCTCCACGCAGCCGGCTGTGCTGCCGCGCATGCCTCACCGCCCCACCGTACTCCCATCGTGGGCCTAGCCATCCCTCTACTCACCCACAGTCCCACACCTGCGACGGCAGACGAACCAGTAAACCCTCGTACAGTCATACTCCCCTCCGCGTGGGAAACAACTGCCGAGTCTTCCCTGCCTCCGTGTCATTTCCTTCCTAGGCCTCGCCGTCGTCCACCGCCCTGGTGCTCTCGGTGTGGTCAACGTGGTCAACGACCGACATGCATCTGAAGTGGACTGTACGTGAAGAGGCTGACAGCTGGGTCCACGGCCGCACGCAAGGAAATGCCTCCTTATTACGCACAAAATAATGATTCCTCCAGCTGACATCTGGGACCCATCGAAATGGCCTCTGTATTTCGCGGAAAAAACGTTACCGCCGCTGACAGCTCGGACCCACCAGTTATATCTTCGCACGCAAGGAAGTGCCTCCTTATTACGCCCAAAAAAAAGAATACTCCCCATACGATGTCCACTAAGTTGACGGGGCCTACTAAGTTGACGGGGATGAAGGGCTTTGTCAACTTAGTCAATATATGTACGATTCTAGCTCGACTGACCGTATGATGTCCATCCAACGGCTGTAGTGATTCTTCAACCTCTGGTCTTCTTGCTCCAGCTGCCCAAAGCAGCGCCGGTCGTGCCGCCTGCTCCTGCCTCCCGTGGTCGGCTGTGCTGCCGCGGAGGCCTCACTGCCTCCATACTACTCCCACCGCTAGCCAGGCCATCCCTCCACTCCACTCACCCACACCCCCTGTTATTCTGCGGCGACGACAGTGCAGCCGAACCAGTGAACCCTCGTACTCCTCTCTGCGTGGGCATCCACTGCCGTGTCTTCCCCGGCTCCGCGTCGTCCCCTTCCTAGGCCTCGCCATCGTCCACCACCGTGGTGCTCTCGGCACGACGTGGTCAATGTTGTCAACGACCGAATTCCATCGGAAGAATACTGTATGTGAAGAGGCTGATAGCTGGGTCCACGACAGCCACAAGGAAGTGCCTCCTTATTATGCAGAAAATAATTATTCCTCCACCTGACAGCAGGGACCCACAGGACGGGCCACCAGTATTTCGCGAAAAAAAAAACGTTTGCCCCTGACTGCTTGGACCCACCCGACGGGCCACCGTATTTCGCAAAAAAAACATTCCCCTTGCTATCAGCTCGGTCTCACCGGAAGTGCCTCCTTATTACGCACAAAAAAATGAATACCCCCTACTAGCTGGGACCCACCTTTGTGGGAGGCTGACTTGTGGGCCTACTAAGTTGACGGGGACGGAGGGCTTTGTCAACTTAGTCAATATAAACGATTCTAGCTCTAGTGACCGTACGATGTCCATCAAACGGCCGTAGTGCTTCTTCAACCTCTGGTCTTCTTGCTCCAGCCGCCCAAAGCAGCGCCGGTCGTGCCGCATGCTCCTGCTTCTCGTGGCCGGATGTGCTGCCGCGGAGGCCTCACCGCCCCTACTATTCCCACCGCTGGCCAGGCCCTGCGGCGACGGCAGCCTCACACCGCAGCCGAACCAGTGAACCCTCGTACTCCTCTCCGCGCGCGCTTCCTCTGCCGCGTCTTCCCCGGCTCCCCGTCGTCCCCTTCCTAGGCCTCGCCGTCGTCCACCACCCTGGTGCTCTCAGCACGGCGTGGTCAACATGGTCAAGGAACGACTTCCATCGGACGTGGACTGTATGTGGAGAGGCTGACAGCGGGGTCCACGGCCGTAGCAAGGAAGTGCCTCCTTATTACGCGGAAAATAATTATTCCTACACCTAATAGCGGGGACCCACCAGACGGGCCACCGTATTTCGCGAAAAAAACATTTCCCCCTGACTGCTGGGACCCACCAGCTGCACCTTCGCATGCAAGGAAGTGCGTCCGGGCAAAAAAAACGACTCGCCCCCTGACTGCTGGGACCCACCAGCTACATCTTCGCACGCAAGGAAGTGCGTCCGGGCAAAAAAAAAACAATTCGCGCCCCTGACTGCTAGGACCCACCAGCTACATCTTCGCGCGCAAGGAAGTGCGTCCGGGCAAAAAAAATGATTTGCCCCCCTGACTGCTGGGACCCACGAGCTACATCTTCGCAGGCAAGGAAGTGCGTGACAGTCGGGACCCACCTGGTCGAAGCGTACATAATGTTGTCATTCTGGTCGCGAACGTGTACGTACATACTGGTCGATGTAGAGGCGCGCACGTGTCGTAGTAGAGGCACGCACGTGTCGTATTAGATGCGCGCATGTAGCATGTACATGTACGTACATCGGCGAGGGTGCAAGAAAGAAAATACGGCCACGTACGTACATACGGGCAGGGTCTCGAACGCCTACTCGCGCATACGTACATGGCTGGGTCGGAACGGAGAAACAGCGTCGTCGTCGTGTTCATGGGGAGCCAACCAGCTGGGTCGGAACGGAATGCGTGGTCATGTTCATCGGGAGGGCTTGGACGGAACAGGCGATGGAAACGAGGCCTGGCGTACCACACAACGGAGCAAACGGCCCTATGTTTGACCGACCACGTTCGAAACAATATCCTATTGATTAGGAGGGGCCTGGCATACTGCAAAACGGAGGAAACGGACCTCCTACGGTCGAAACGGGGGTCATGTTGATTGGGAGGGGTGTGGCGTACCGCAAAACGGAGGAAACAGACCTCCTACGGTCGAAACGGGGGTCCTGTTGATCGAGAGGGGTGTGGCGTACCACAAAATGGACGAAACGGACCTCCTACGGTCGAAACGGGGGTCCCGTTGATCGGGAGGGGTGTGACGTACTGCAAAACGGACGAAACGGACTTGTATTGAAGCGCTACGGTCGAAACGGGGGTCCTGTTCATCGGGAGGGGTGTGGTGTACCGCAAAATGGGACTCCATGGGATATTGTTCATCTCCACCGTCGACCTCCTCCCTCCTCCACGGGCTACCGTCGACCTCCTCCAGCCTCCACGGGCTCCTGTTCATCCAGCCTCCACCGCGCGCTACTCCACCGGCTACTATTCAACCACCCCTCCACCGTCTACAGTTCATCCAGCCCTCCACCGTCTATTGTTCATCCAGCCCTCCACACCGCGGGGTCCTGTTTAACCACCCCTCCACGGCCACCCCTCCACCGTCTACTGTTCATCCAGCCCTCCACACCACGGGGTCCTGTTCATCCAGAGGCAACGCCACCG
>NC_057795.1:635280874-635412729 GCF_018294505.1 Triticum aestivum | reverse complement strand
TCCAATCGATCGGCTTCAGTTAGCAGCAGTAGCGAAGGAATCGCTCTATCGGGTTCAGTTAACAGCCATCGATCGATCGCTCGGGTTCGGTAACGCGTAGCCTGCAGTGCAATCGCTCAGGTTCAGTTAGAGCCCAACGCCTCACTCGGGTTTAGTTAGAACTAACGCCTCGCACACATGCGTGTATGTGTACGAGAAAAACGCGCATCGCTCGGCCCCCGACCTCCCACCGTAACCGGCAACTCCCCGAAATTTTCTTCCCCCTCGCTTCTACCAAGGTTTTTTCCATCATGGACGGCCCAAAGAATGTCATGCAGCTGCGTCTCCGGCCCGCCCAGGACGAAAAGCCCATTTTCTATCATGATTTTTTATCATAGAAGTAGGAGCCCACCACATCTATGATGATACCGAGTTTTGTCACAATTATCGTCATAGAAGTGTCATATGTATGACATAATTTTTTTTCTTTCGGCCCAAAATGTCACGGATGTGTCATTTTTTTGTAGTGATCGCTACCATTTAGTGATAAAGTAAAGAAATTACATGGTGCTTGCATTTCATACAATAAAGTGACAACCATAAGGCTCCTAACGGTTGCCGATAACTTTTACAAAACATGATCATCTCATATAACAACGTATATCACATCATGTCTTGACCATATCGCATCACAATATGCCCTACAAAAACAAGTTAGACGTCATCTACTTGTTGTTGCAAGTTTTACATGGCTGCTATGCGCTTCCAGCAAGAACCGTTCTTACCTACGACACAAAACCACAACAGTGATTCAACAAGGACCATCCACAGTCAAATTTGATTCAACTAAAGTTTGAGAAATAGACACCCGCCAACCACCTTTATGCAAAACTAGTTGTATGTGTGTCGGTGGAACCGGTCTCATGAACGTGGTCATGTAAGGTTGGTCCGGGCCGCTTCATAGAACAATACCGCCGAATCAAAATAAGACATTTGGTGGTAAGAAGGATGATGATCACCGCCCACAACTCTTTGTGTTCTACTCATGCATATCGTCTACGCATAGACCTGGCTCGGATGCCACTGTTGGGAAACGTAACATGCAATTTCAAAAAAATTCCTACGCTCACGCAAGATCTATCTAGGAGATGCATAACAACGAGAGGGGGAGAGTGTGTCCATGTACCCTCGTAGACCGAAAGTGGAAGCATTTGACAACGTGGTTGATGTAGTCGAACTTCTTATCGTTCCAACCGATCAAGCACCAAACGTATGGCACCTCCGAGTTCTACACACGTTCAACTCACTACAAAAAAAGACACATCCGTGACATTTTGGGCCGAACGATTTTTTTTCCTGTCATGCTTATGACACTTCTATGACGATAATTGTGACAAAACCCGGTATCATCATAGATGTGGTGGGCTCCTACTTCTATGACAAAAAATCATGACATAAAATGGGCTTTTCGTCCTGTGCGGGCCGGATACGTAGCTGCATGACATACTTTGGGCCGTCCATGATGGAAAAACTCGTGGTAGAAGCGAGGGCGAGCAAAATATCGAGGAGTTCTCGATTACGGTGGGTGGTCGGGGGCTGAGCGATGTGTGTTTCTCTCATACACGTACGCGTGTGGGTGCGAGGCGTTGGGCACTAACTGAACCCGAGCTAGGCGTTCGCCTAACTGAACCTGAGCGATCGAACGATGGCTGTTAACTGAACCCGATCGAGCGATTCCTTTGTTCGCCACTGCTAGTAACTGAAGTCGATCGAACCTGATGCCTCCTTCCCTTGATGAACAGTGAGCGTTGTTGGGGGGGTTGGATGAACAGTTACCGGTGGGGGGTTGGATGAACAGGACCCCGTGGTGTTGCCGCTGGATGAATAGGACGCCGATCGATCGAGCCGGTTGGGCGTGGATGAATAGGACCCCGTAGAGGGCTGGATAAACAGGACCCCGTGGAGGGAAGGTTGAACAGTAGCCAGTGGAGGGCTGGTTGAACAGTAGATGGTGGAGGACTGGATGAACAGTAACCCGTGGAGGGGTGGTTGAACAGGACCCCGTGGAGAGGGCTGGTCGAACTGTAGCCGGTGGAGGAGCAGTGGAGGCTGGATGAACAGGAGCCCGTGGATGAACAATCACAGGTGGAGGCTAGAGGAGGTCGACGGTGGATGAACTATAGCCCGTGGAGCCTGGAGGAGGTCAACAGTGGAGATGAACAGTATCCCGTGGAGTTTCGTTTTGCGGTACGCCATACCCCTCCCGATGAACAGGACCCCTGTTTCGACCGTAGCGCTCCACCACAAGTCCGTTTGCTTTGTTTTGCGGTACGCCACACCCCTCCCAATCAAAAGGACCTTGTTTCGACACTAGAAGGTCCAACAGAAGTCCGTTTCCTCCGTTTTGCGGTACGCCAGACCCCTCTGATGAACATGATCCCATTTCAACCGTGGCCGGTCAAACACAAGGCCGTTTCCTCCGTTCTGTGGTACGACATGCCTCGTTTGCATCGGCTGTTCTGTCCAAGCCGGTTGGGTCCCGATGAATAGCACACGTTCCATTGCCTCTCGATGAACACGATGCATTCCGTTGCCTCCCCATGAACACGACAACGACGCAATTTGTCTATTCCGACCCAGCCATGTACACGAGCCCTGGCCGTACGTATGCGGGAGTAGGCGTTTGAGACCCCGCCCGTATGTACGTACGTGGCCGTATTTTCTTTCTTGCATCCTGGACGCTGTATGTACGTGTACATGCTACGTGCGCTCCTCTATGACGACACGTGTGCACCTCTACTACAACACATGCGCGCCTCTACATCGACCAGTATGTATATACACGTTCGCGACCAGAATGACAATGCTACGTATTCTTCAACCAGGTGGGTCCCGACTGTTAGGCACTTCCTTGCATGCGAAGATGTAGCTAGTGGGTCCCAGCAGTGAGGGGGCGAATCATATTTTTTGCCCGTAATATGGACGCACTTCCTTGCATGCGAAGATGTAGCTAGTTGGTCCCAGCAGTCAGGGGGAAATATTTTTTTTCGTGAAATACGGTGGCCCGTCCGGTGGGTCCCCTCTGTTAGGTGGAGGAATCATTATTTCCCGCGTAATCAGGAGGCACTTCCTTGCTGCTGCCTTGGACCCAGCTGCCAGCCTCTCCATGTACAGTACTCTTCTGATGGAACTTGTTCCTTGGCCACATTGACCATGCCGCACCGAGAGCACCAGGGCGGTCGACGACAGTGAAGCCTAGGAAGTGGACGACGCGAAGTCGGGGAAGACCCGGCAGTGGATGCCCACACGGCGAGGGGTATGGGGTTTCACTGGTTCGGCTATGGTGTGAGGCTACCGTTGCTGCAGGGCCTAGCTAGAGTGGGAGTAGTACGGGGCGCTGAGGCCTCAACAGCAGCACAACCAACCACTGGAGACAGGAGCAGGCGGTCTCGGCGGCGCTTGTTTGGGCAGCTGGTGCAAGAAGAGCAGCGATTGAAGAAATAGTAGTACCGTTTGATTCAAATCCAATGGTCACTACTGCTAGAATCGTTTGTTGACTAGGTTGACAAGCCCTGCGTACGCGTCAACTTAGTAGGCCCATAGGTCAGCCTCCCAACCGGTGCACCCCAGATGTTAGTGGGAGGAATCATTTTGTGTGTGTAATAAGGAGGCAGTTGATTGCGTGCCGCCAGGCCAGCGGAGGGGGTAGGGTGGGCCAGTGAAGCCTGCGCGGCCTCATAGCGGGCCACAAGAGGAGGGAGCAGGCAGTCCCGCCGGCACTACTTCGGCGGCTGGATCAGGAAGATCAGAGATTGAAGAAGCACGTCGGCCGTTGGATGGGCATCCAACAGTCACTGCTGCTAGAATCGTGTGTTGACTGACAAAGCCTTGCGTAAACAAGTCAGCCTTGAAATATGTGGCGTGTACAACCCATTTGCTATTATTTTTATAAGTTTTACTCATTTTCTAATTCATATGGAATTTATTGCAGCCCATTTTATGTTTTTAGAATTGCTGCCCATTTTCTGGTCAGTACCAGGTTCAAAAAATTGAACTAAATATGTGCGAAATTTTGAAAATTCGCAATTTTTTTCTCGGGAACAAAATATTCTTAATCCAAAAGTTAGTAGCCATACTAAAACAAATTTAAAAATAAATTAGTACTATGTCATGTTAAATCCAATGAAATATAAAATATCAGTGAAGAACAAAAACAAAAAACAAACTAATTTCCCATTTGCTATAATTTTTTTGAATTTTCAACCCTTTGATATTACTTTTAACAGACACTGACCATACTCTTTGGCCAGGCCGTAATGCATCCCTCCTCGTCTTGAAAGATTTGCCGCCTAGTAAGTCGGAGAAAACAAATAGGCCTAGTTTGGGTATTCTTCAAAAGGAAATATTGGGCTACCTATTTTGCCAAAGAAAAAACCGTTGGGCTGGTCATGTTGTTAGACGGGCCACAAAGACCGCACAACCCAGTTTATAGCCTGCTCCACCTAATTACTACTCAAAAAAAGTTGTGCAATTCTATCGATAATTGACTATACATTGAAAATGATGTGGGTCCCAGATATCAGCAGGGTGGATTAGAGTAAAAATACGAGGGGTGCATCTGAGTAGTAAAAGAGGTGCTTGCTTGTGTTCGGGAGTGGACCTGGTGGGTCCGTACTGTAATACTCACAACTACAGTCCTCTCCCGATTCACTATGTTGACAGGGCCACACGGCGGCGCCGCGGCGAGCGCACCAAGGTGGAGGATAAAGTGTTATCGCCAGTGTGCAGGGCTGGGTTGGACATTCTTATTGAAAAATAAAAATGGACCAGAACTATTTACGATGTTGACTACGATTTGCATGGGTCCACTAGTTGCAGGAAGAAAATGCTGGGAGAAAGAAGATGGGTTGCTATGTTTTCCTAAGAATAATATCGACTGAATGCTACGACGCTATCATAGGAAATAATATCCTCCTGTTAAATCGTGAATTTTAAAACTAGTGCATGAGCATTTAGCTTTATTTATTTATTTACTTATTTATGTTTAGGGGACCATGAGCATGTACCTAAGCCAGATTCATGCGAGAACGTCCCTTCCAGTTAATTATGTGCTCCTCCGTTGGTCCTTCATCAGTGGGCTGCATGTTATCAACAAGTGGAAAATGTGTTTCGTACCAAAAATTGTATGCGCTATGTACGATACGAGGCACTAAAGGATCGGACCGTGCAACTACTTCCAAAACATTGTGTTTGTCGTTCTAACAACACATTTATTGAAATAACAGATGAAATATACTACTCATTGTACATTGAAAACAATAGTAGCAACCTGGGCTGGGGGTGCAACAGAAGCACTAAGCGGGCCAGAAGAGTAAAGACGCAGCTCTCTCTTCCAAACCAAATATCAACCATCATTACAAAAGGGCTACCAAAAAAGAACAAGTGTATGCATCAAACTAAATAAAGATCCTACTACACCAAGTGTACGCATCTAACTAACTGGCTCAGTTAGACGTTACTATTTATTAAGCTATGGAGATTGGTTGACGGCTTGAACCAGATGCGTGCCTAACGGGGGAAACTCCAGCAAGCAGGTCGAAGTCTGATACTTGCAACCCTCTCTCCTACTTTGGGCTGCAGAGCGTGGCGGCACATTTCAGGGTATGGTGCATGCAGAGATGCATGGTATGCTATGTACACACATTTTTGCCTGATGAATAAAACTGCGCTGCAATCATGATCCTTGCCATCGGTTATCTCCTGGTTAATCGGATAATTCAATCCGAGAAACAGAGAGCGTGTACCAAGGCTACTTACTAGCCTCCAGTCAAAAATTCCTGAAGGCCCACAGAAGCTGGGATCCTGCTCAAAGACCTTGCAGTGACTGTGATTGTATTCCGCGAAACAACACATCCGGTACGTGCGAACGATCATCAATTGTTCGCCATCGTCTGATCGAGCCAGGAACCACCTGCAACTGCCATGCCGCTTTTCTTTGAAAGGTTCTGGGATTAGGAAGGGTAGGGACACCAGGCGGCCTACAACATCATATCAAGTTGGAGTCAAATAAAAAAGGGATCTTAATGTAGTCAATCTTAAGAACAGCATGTTATGAGCATGAATATTTTTCAGTAAATGTTGACAGTAATATAAGCAAGCCATCATGATATCATAGGAAAGTAACATACTGCTGTAACAACCATTTGTAGCGATGACTAGAGTAGGCCAGTAATACGTCCAGCCATAGAAGGAGTCAACAATGTAAATGAAGCCCTTGTGTTCAATGGCATTAGAGAACCATGGAGGACGTATGATCCTGCGATGGACGTGTAGATTTATCCACTTACCGCAGTGAGCTGTCAGATAGGCGAGACGTGGTTAAAGAACACAATTAGCCTGAAGTCTTTATAATTCATAGATCTTGTAGGCACTTGGCAGATTACAACCTTGGGCAAATCAAACTTGGTATCATGTTGGCTACTTTAAGATTCCGAGTATTCTCGGCCACGGTGCCAAATTAGTGCAGTGTAATCGTAGGACGGGGGATCTATCGCCGGGTGTAGACCTCCACGAGCATCCAACTGCCGCGACCGTCGACGAGCACCATCCAGGACGTGTTCATGCCGACCCAGTACATACCGTTAATGTAGGTGAGGGTGACGGGGATCGAATCGTAGTCAAGGGGGTTGATGCTCGCCACCCTTCGATCATTATGCTGTGTGACACGCCATTTCTGAAGATCAGGCGGCATTAGCAAGCAAGGAGCTGGCTTAAAAAGCTTCATCCTGAGGGCTTTGAGTAAATGGTATAGCCCCGACGAGCACGGGGCGAGCGGCATGGTACTGAGATTGTCCACACGCAAAACAATGAGCTTGATTACCTCTGTGGGAAGTGAATTCCAGCCACTCTTTTGGTAGACACTGCTCGGTTCTGCCATTGTTAGTGCTTGGGTTTTGGATGAGGTGGGGAGGTGCCTTAGCGAGGATGGAAGATTGGACGAGATTATGTGCAGACAAAGGTGGAGAAGCAAATATGTGGTGCGGGAAGTGGACAAGTGATGATGACTACAGCATGCCGCTTGACTTACGAGACACATACCAGCAGCATAGGGTCATATCGATGCCAGACAACTTTCTTGAGTGATCACAGTACTGGTACTCCCTACATTACCAACTACTATGCCCTAACTTGCTTGAGTAGAGTAGTAGTGGAGTAGGACTCTGCTCTACTACTAGCACCGAAGGAGTAGTATATTCTAATCTAAAATAGTTACAAACTTCAATGCCCGAGCATGGAATGACTACGAACCGCCATCGGTGCTAACTCCAATACCCAACAAACGTTCGCTGGGAGACATGGCAGTTGCATACGCCCGCGACGCAATTACAGTATGTGTGTAAGGGTGGCGGTTTTGTCAAATACTATGGCTTAAAAATAGGCCACCGTCGGATGGAAATCTGACGGTTACGTGGGATTTGCCAGGATTGAGCTCGTGGCGAACAATCGCCAGATATCATTACTAAAAAATGGTTAAAACACCCGGTGCTATAACTAGCACCGGCTGACCACTAACAATGCTACTAAACTTTAGATTTTTATATATTTTTTAATATATACTTCTTTTGCTACCGTACTGGCAGTGCAACCCACAGAGTACTTAAAATACAAGATTAAGGATGTATTTGTTTCTTTTTAACTTTCTATACGAATTTGTAGCCAGCCTGCAAGTCATGTACACTGTACTGGCAGTGGAACCCCTACAGCCACTCCCGTTTCATGGACGGCCTGGTCGATGCCTCCAAGGAGCCCTTCGTCTACTGCTATGAGTGCCTGATGCCATTTTGGGGCTCACCGGCACACATCGTGCATCACCTAACGCAGGCGTGCGGTGATCACTACTGGCCCTTGGCGGAGAACATCAATTACGAGATGTGCTACCCGCTCACCATGCCGGAGTCGCCGGAGGATTGCCGCCACCTTCTAGTCTTGGAGGAGGACAATAGTGTCTTCCTCTTGATCGTGGGCACCGGCGAGGCCCGTGCAGGCCGCTACCCCGTCTCTGTAGTGTGCGTTAGGGGCGATGCCACTGACGCTGACACTGACACATGGACGATGTACGGGTGCGTGTTCACTGTTACTACCCCTCAGAGGTACGTGGGTGGCGACACTGGCTACATGAAGTTGACTTGGACTGTGCCGAGCTGGGACCTTCTCGCTGATGTGGACATGGAATACACATGGTATGATCCCCCCCCCAACGTGGTGCACGGGGACTCCAAGGAGGTTCACCTGGACATATGCATTACCAAGTTAAATGTTGATCATTAGTCTTCGCTCAATGTAATCCGCTGTCTAAGCATGTGGAGACTTCCATGCATGATCTTGCTCTATTGGAGTATCACGCATGAATAAAAGTGTATCCATTTATGGTTTAGTCTAGAATCTTCCATGTATGAATATTTACTGCAGTACTGGTGAAAGGCTTACGATGAACTATTTCTTACATCTCCTCTACCCCCTTCCAAGCCATCCTAATTTAATCCCTCTGTCTAGGTGTATAAGGGCATGGTTAATACTTAATAGTGTAGCCAACTGTTGACTATAAGAAAGTGCCATGTCATCTGTAGCCAACATGTATAACAATCAATACTCAAAAACTAATTCTTAAAGATCATTTCTTGCAAAGCACAATAAGTATTATTTCTTCACAAGTTTTGATGCAGGTTGAACAGTTGAACGCTTTTGTTTGCAAAATATACTTTTTTATCTTCTTCACCCAGATGTTTGTGAGCTCTAGAGATGAAATAATATCCGAAAACCTATCGATACCCATTACACATGATATGCCCCCCACATCCTTTCTCAAAATAAACAACTCCCCAATCAATGCATTTCACTCTTCCATGCAATGCACGGGCACCTTACTATAGATTAGTACGACCAAAAATTGAACTAACACTATATAGTATGATAAATGCTGATGCATGTCACCTAAAATTATATCATTGAAAACTATGTTCAAATACGAATCCAACATATAGTTTTGTTGACATGCACTAACATTTTGTCAGTTAAATCTTCAGTCAAATTCAATGGGGGACTAATAAAGCACGACAGATGTAGTACTAGTGTAGAGGGCAGTGCTGCATGGGAGTCTCACCCTGCTCGTGGTGCGGCAGTAAAGTTTTCATATCACAAAACCCAACCACTCCCATTAATAAGTGGCCTGGTAAATTAAACGGACAAGCAACCATCACATCCCTCCGTCTTTTTGCATTTCATCTCTCTGCATTTACTTTCTCCGGTTCATCTCGCACACTCGATCCCTAGCTACTACTCCTCGGGCCAGTTCTTTTGGCAGCTTAAAAAATAAGACGTCTCTTCCCCGGCTTTTCCCATAAGACTAGTAACAGTGGAGAGCAACATTAAAGCGCCTCACTCATTTATTTGGGCTTCTAAACTACTACTAGTACCTCTGTCCTGGTTTATTCGTCACCATTGTAATTTGTGCTAAATTTTGACCAAAGATTTAACTGATAAAATGTTAGTGCATGTGACATGCACAAACATTTCATTAGTTAAATTTATGATCAAAATTTGACATAGATTACAATGGGGACCAATAAACCAAGACAGAGGTAGTAGTTATGGGATTACTAATCTAGAAGCCTAAAAGAATTGGCCCCTGGTACTCCTACTAGTAGTAGTACTCAAGTTGGAATTCCAATTGCATGACATAACTTGTTAGGCAAAAAAATTGATAGAGGGTGTAGGAAGCGGTTCGGGAATTTGCATGCCTTTCTGACCAGTGAGATACTCAGTACAAAGTACGACAGAGAAATAACCACAGAGAAGGAAGCTAAAAGTAAAAAATCAAACAAGCATTTTTGCATTTGTTTTGCATTGAATCGTTTCACAAGCTTGACTAGTGTTGTTTTTTTACTTTTACAAAAACGACATCATAATGTTAAAACGTGCATTTGCACGTACATAAGTAATACTAATACTCCCTCCGTCTAGCTGTATAAGTCTTCCCTCCTTCTTGGTCACGGTGCACAACCAAAGATGATTTATTCACCTGGACGGAGGGAGTAGCACAGTCTGCAAGCATATATAGAGAGAGACGTGTAGTGCGATAGTATATAGTAAAGTTTGTGCTATATGCACGTACTTACAAAATGCGTACAGATACACAAGGTTTCTAAACTTTCCATTTTACATACTTAATTAAGGACGCTAATAATTCCCGAATGTTCGGGATTTATCATTTGTGTCCCAAAACTAATGAGACCGCCTTACAAAACTAAATTATACTCCTACTAAAAGCCACGATGCTCACAGGAGCGCTTGCAGCGTGCCACGAGTGCCCTGGTGCACGGCCATTTCCCAGCGCACCGACACAACGTCTATTCCTTAGCCTTGCAACTCGCCAGGTGCTGATTGGCGACTTGCCGGCGGGCGAGCGCGATCTCACTCGTCTGGTGATCCGGAGCCAACAGGTACTCCTCCTTGCTGGAAGCATGCACCCGGTCCATGTACTGCCAAGTGTAGATGCGGCGCTTGGGCCCGACTGCACCCAGGGCTTTGGCACGGGTGTCCTCCGCCACCCTCACGGCCCTCGCACGAGCCTTCTGCCAAAGAGCCAATTGTATGACTCTCTCGGACGCGACATAGGCCTGCCAGGCAGCTTGCACTGCGGCGCACTTCTCTTCCTCAGCCTTCTTCTCCCCCTCTATGTTGGCGTGCTCTACCGAAGGCAAAGCTTCCCACAAGGCAACATCCATTTATTTCCAAAGCTCCTCAAGGCTGGGGGGGGGGGCTCGGGGGTGGCGCGACATTCTCCTAGTAGCAGGGAGCCGATGCGTCTTCCGACGTGCGTGCTGGCGATCGGGAACGCCGACGCGTCCACCTCGGCGCGTCGCAGCAAGGAGCGTAATGCCGACGTGTCCTCCTCGACTAGTGGTGGCGAGGAACGGAACGATGATGCGTGACTGTCCGCGCGGTGCAGTGAGGGACGCCTAGGGCTTGGGAGGGGCGATGCCATGGTGGCCGACATGAGAGGGAGGGGGGAGGATATAGCGATGAACGTGAGCGTTCTTTCGAATGCCGTGGGAGGCATAATATTTATAGCGAGCAATGGCACACCTATGTAAGATATGGACTGAGCTGCACTAACTTAACTGCAGGTCCAGTTGCATCACTGACATGTGGGCCAGACCCCTGTTGGGCCCATATGTCAGTGACCCAATGCACCTGCAGTTATGTAACTGAAGCAGCATCCCGTAAGATATGTTGCATGACTAAGGTAACATCTACGTGGGCATATTTGTTGGAGTAAATTATGGGGGAGGGAAGGGGTGGAAATATTTCTGGTCACAACGGATTGGACGAGCACAGGGGAAGGAGAGTCATGCATGCAGATTTTTTCCACACGGGATCGAGTGGTGAGACCGCCAGAGGGAGAAGGAGAGTCAAGCAGACATATTGTTTCCACACATGGAGAGGAAAATATTTGGAGACAAACGGGCTTCCTGCAGGTATGGGGGACAGTGCATAATAAGTCATCTTGCATGCCGGGCTAGTTATAGTCTCAAATCATTAAAAACATACACGCCCCACACATGTTCATATTTCAAGGTGCACTAAATTATTGCATGCGATGATTAAGGCTGTCCATAATGGTGGTATCTTAGCCGGTATCATGCACACGGGAATAGCAAACATGCTAATGTGGCAAAGAATTAAAGAAGAGAGGGGGGTTAGATTAACTAGTGTTCATGCATGCATGCAATGCGATAATGCATTGGTAAACACATTTTTTTGCGAAGAACGACAACATTAGTTGAGTACTTTTGTAGACTACAAAAACTATTTCACCGCCTCTATATTGGTAAGAGTAGGTGAAAATTTGGAATAGAGCCCTTTAAACTAGAAGGGAGGTAGTAGTACTCTAATAACTAACCTTGTTGTGATGACTAGATAGGACATGGCACGCACCTTGACGGAGGAACTAGTCTGCATTATGCATTTAAGTTTTGTCTGAAGTCAATGTACCTCTACTTTGACCAAACTTATAGGAAAATGTATCGACATTCACAATGTCAAATCAATATTTTTATATTCATTATAAAATGTATTTCTTATACTCATTATAATTTGTATTGTAGATATTGATATTTTTAGTATAAATTCGGTCAAACACTTTGGAAACGGTTGACGGAAGTAAAAAGGACCAAAGGGAGTATCATGCATGCGGAGTAGGCAAAAAAATTGCTCATTTATAGCCGGTCGAAGTCTCAAAGGACGCGACCCCGCGAGGGAGGCGAAGGTCATGGGAGGCGCGACGGTTGACGAAATTACGTGAAGTTACATCGACGCGCCGGCATGGCGTGCGAACAAGCATAAGCTATACCGTCAGGCCTACGATATGGGTCTAGTAGACATGACATCTAATGGGTCCCGCATAGTACTCGAGAACTCTTTGGGGGCTTGCAACCATTTATCTACCGGGCAAGCCAACAACCCCATGCCATTCGCACACCCTAATCGTCCCCGTCTTCTACTGTACCTTACAATAGTTCACTCCCAATTGTCCCATCCTTTCACATCATACCAGTCTAACTTCTCCTAACCCTTCTCCAAAATCCATGGCCTCCCAAATCTCCATGGTCTTCGCTGAGTACCAGGTTAGAGCCATCACCAGCGATGAGTTCATCATCATCTACACACGTGGATCCGTGATGGTGAAAGCATGCCTTGCTCGCTTCCTATGCACGTTCAATAGTTCAAAGGATGAGTGGGTCGCTGGGCTAGATGTTGAGTACACCACAGTCCTAGAAAGAGAGAAGATTCTAAAGGAGGCAGAGAAGAAGAAGCCCACCGTGATCCAGGTTTGCGTACATAACGTGTGCTTGGTCTACCACATATGCCATGCCGACGTTGAGTGCTAGGATTTTAAGAACTTCCTCAAGGACGAAAGAGTGAAATTCGTTACTGTAGACTTTAGGAACGACATGGATGTCCTGGCTCAGATAGGCCTTGTTGTAGGCCAGCCCTTTGATATCCAGAAGGCAAGCCTGGTGTCCTCGTCTTAGCCTTCAATGCTGACCCTGGCAGCAACCATGATTGATCCTTCGTACGCTAAACTGAAGAAACCTCACCACGAGTTTCATCATGCATGGGAGTCGAAGACATTAGACGAAGATCACATCCTGTATGCAGCAATGGATGCCTACCTTTGTTTAAATATCTACAAGGGTTGGATGAAGAAGCAGAGCCAAGTGTCCGGTTCAAGCAAAGACGGGTCTTCAAAGAGGAAGAGGAAGAGGGATGAGGACGAAGTCGAGGATGTGGACTCGGACTCCGAGTAAGGTGGCAGCATCGTCGCTCATGCTGGTTCTACTGCAGTGTCAAGCAGACTAGTTGCTTAGTTTTATTTTAGGGGTGTGTTGTGTTGAGCCCCCAGTAGAACTATGTTTATGTTCTTTCTCGTTATTTGAACTTTATGTTCTTTCTTGTTATTTGAACTCTTTAGTACATACAGTACTACTAGTACTATGTCTTACTACTGTTCTTCTTGCAGTTGGTACTACTGCTCGTATTTTCGTGTTCCTACTAGTAGTATAATTTGGGTCAGTCGATTTGTGAAAGAAGTTCGACGGAGCGAAGGAAGAAGACAATAGAGAAGCTACCCCAGTATCTATATTAGGGTGGCAGGGTGCCCATGATCTATCTTATGAGTGTTGGGTGTGGAATGCAGTTCGCTGGAAAAAATGGATCGTGTTCGAGGTTAAACGGATGGCGGGGGTGGGGGGAGCATGGCGGTGGCAGGCGGTTCAGGGGAGGGTGGGGCGGCGGCGGCATGCGGTTAGGCGTGTGGCGGGCTGAGCAGATGAACACTGCATCAATTTCGGAGGTTGAAGAAGCCCTTCTAGCCATCCATGTTGCATCCAACGGCTCACAAGAGTCAACTGACCCAAATTGTTCCTTCAGATTGTAGGATCTACGTGGCATTCAAGGTCTCAAAGGTAGATTCCGCGTACACACCTGGTTTGCGGGCTCGGCACGGGCGCGACCGGCTTCCGCCGCGACAGCCACCATGTGCGCCTCCTCCGCACGGGCGAAGACGAAAATGACACGGTAGTTCCTCCTCGCCGGTGTGCTGGAGCACGCGCTCGTCCTCCTCTTCGTACATTGCATGCATAGATGCGGCTCCACCAGCTGCTCGTATGCTTGGCAGCACGGTGACATCGCGAGGAGGGACTGCAGACGACGTGAGCAGGCGAGCCTTCGGCCTCATGGCACAGGGATGGCGGCGACACAGTGGTGACGGGCGAGAAATTGTTGGCCGGAGCAGGCAGGCGCCAGCATGCGCAACGGCGGTGGCGGCATATTGATGAGTGCGCGTATGGGAGCTTAGTTTAGTTTTATATAGGGTTGGTTAAACATAAAATAAAACGGTACTAGTACACGTAAACATTAGACTGAGGCAATGCTTATATTAGTTACGACAACCATGATATGGAATCCTGTGCAAGCGTGTGAACCGCGGCCGCGCGGTCGATCGAATGGTGCGTCACCGTGTCGCACTCGAAGGACATCCACCGAACCTTTTTGTGTGTGTGTGAGAACAATCCCCGAATATTACCCAACTTTTTTTCCTGGAAAAGTTCTTGACGCTACAATATTTCAATATATTTGAATTTAGCTCCAGTTCGTGTTTATTTGGATTTGGACGTTTAGGTGCAGCCTAGTGTTTTCTACTACTGATTTTGTGTGTGTGACTGAGAGAGAACGTGTGTATGTGTCCATATTTGTGTTGTGGTGGAAGGGCAATGTGGAGACGGTGTGCGTGTGATAGAGACATAGAGATGTGTGAATGTGCAAATGATCATGCATGAGTGAGACATAAACAGATGCCGATATGTTGTGTATACATGAGAGAATGGTCTTATATTTTAATTGTGTGTGTGTGTGTGTGTCAGAGAGAGAGAGAGAGGAGCATCCATAACAGAACAACCATGTTTCTCGATTCGTTTGTCCCTCGCACGATCGCATGTAACACATGCATGCATCAATGCACACATTTTGACACCCTCACCCGGCCCCTACCCACCTCAAGGCACGCACATCGCTCTCTATCTCGCGCGCACAATCTCTTCATGAAAACCCTATTTAGCATGTAGCTTTCCGTCACATACGCACACATTTCTCTCCATAGGTTTGATTTCGCTCAATATCTGACACACACACACACACACACACCACACACAAACCACCTCCCCCGAGCACACAATTCATCCCCATCCAAGGTTCTATGGCGGCCACTCACGCTTGTGCTTTTCTGCACCCCAGCATGCACAACACTTCAATCTTCAAAGAGGGCATCAAGTTGATGGAAGACGGTGACCACACTGCACTAGAGAATGCGGGGCCATTTGGAAGCAGGATGATGTGACGACGGCTGACTGACTCCTCCCCCCTCTCTCTCCTGCACAAAATTACCAATCCCTCTCTCCCCCTCACAAAATTATCAATCCCTCAACCCACGAGGTCCTTCCCCTCTCGTCCATGTTTTCCAGCTCTCTCATCAAACTTGTTGTCTCTTCTCCTTCCACGTGTACAGAATCTGGATGCACACGCATCTCATGTATATTACATGTCTCCATCTTTCTCACAGACCTAACTTCTTTCTCTCTCTTTCTCTCTCTCTCTCTCTCTGTCTTATTAGGTTTGTCTCCTACTCTCTTGTCCAGATACATACAATCTTTCCCGCCCTATCTTCTCCATCTTCGCAAGCTCTCTCTACACATTTCATTGACACATTGGGATGTATTCAAAATGTTGCTTTTATAATGGATGATGTAGAGTTATGGTTGGTTTGTTGCATCCTACAAAGTAATAACTATGAAATGCATTTAGATTCTCATTTGACTGGGATTATGTGAGTTTGAGCATATTGTGAAGTACTATAGTCCTCGTATACATCTTGGAATTCAACAATGATTGTTACTATTGAATTGTATAGACCATTACATTCGAAGTCAGTAACTTAATATGTTTATTTCACAAGTACAACAAATGATTATTTCACTACAAACTAAGAAAATAAATGTGTACTCCCTCCGTTTTTATGTAAGTGCGAGTATTAGCATTGGTCAAAGTCAAGTTTTGTAAACTCTCAGAAAGTTTATAACAAGAATATTAACATATACAATAACAAATAAATACCATTAGATTCTTTATTGAATGTACTTTCACATCATACATATTTGTTATGGTAAATGTTTATATTTTTCTACAAACTTGGCAAACTTTAGGAAGTTTGACTTTTGTCAAACCTAATATGCATAGCTAATAAAAACGGAGGGAGTACTAGTAGTTACTAGTACTACTCGCTAGTTGCTTAGCCCAATCACCCAGCACGCCACGCAGGGAGTTCAGTGTAACAAAATTTTCAGGTCGGCGGGAAAATATCCCGCGACCCTGATTCGAGTAGTGGGAAGTTACCATCATAGCCTTCGAAATAGGCCTACGGATGACGCTTGGTAGGGGGCTATTTTCATAACTTCAAGTTCACCCTACCCAGCCAACCCCACCCCGGCACCTAGAGTAGTACCCCTAAATACTCCCCATTTTCCATCCCCACCGCAAAATAGACTTCTCCACGGCACCGCAGCCTTCATGCTCCTCCCCTTCTACATCCGTGCACTCGTCCACCACAACGCATCTGCCTCATAGACGACCTCGTACACTGGAGCCGGTCCACCGTCGTCATCGTACACGGAGCCTCTTCCGCGGCACCGTCTTCCACGTTCTCAGATATGCTTCCCGGAAACCGATGCCAAGCGCAGAAGCACCACCGTCATGGACAATGAACTGACTCCCATTGCCGACCATGATGCACAGAGGCTGCCGCGACCATCGTTCTCCTCCTCGAATGGTAATGTGTGTATTGAATCATAGCAGTACATGTGCAGTTCCAATTTTGTTAATACCTATCCTTCAAATTTCCTGGTTGCTATTGTTCCCGTAAAAGTAATTGGTTATAGCCTCCATTGTCCAACAGAATATCAGCTTGTAATTGTGCGTCGCTCCTGTATCGCGTTGTGCTTGGGTAGGTTCTTCATCTGCAACCAGTAGTGTGGCAAATGATGGAAAGTTTTTTAGAACTAGCAAGATGCCCATGCGTTGCATGCATCAAGATGCATTTGTATGAGTAGTTTATCTTGTGGGAGAAAAGGATGAACAAGGGAAGGCCTTATTTGCAAATCTGGAGAGGGGTGTAGGTATCTTTCTGCAAAATTGCCATAGTTTCCTTCCTATCCGTCGGATATAAATTGGACGGCCCATATTGCAGGATGGCAGGCACACCATCACCACCAACTCTGTTTTTTAAAAGAAAAAAAGTAGAGAGTAGAGAAGTAGAGATAAATATTAAATATAAAAGAAATGTAACAGTAGAGAAGAGAGTAGAGATAGCAGGGACGTCAGGAAAGGACCACGCGCGCGCGGGAAAAAGCAGTCGGGCGTCCGCTAGTTTTGGTTCGTGGCGTCCGGCGCTTTATAAAATCCAACACCCTATCACCACTTTGTGCCTTGCCACCTCTCTCTGCCCGCTCTGTTCCTCGCCACAGCACTCTCCCTACTCTTTCTTGCCTCCGCCATCGCGCCACCATGCCGCCGCATGGTTGGGAAACTTGGGGATACCGCGACGTCCATGCGCGCCCCTCCGGCGGCTTCTCCGCCGAGATCCGTGTGCCTCGGCCTCGGCAATTTCGACACCTCCAACGCGGCCACCCTCGCGTACGACGCGTCGGCGTGGCGCCTCCGGTGGCCTCATAGAACATTGAAATTCCCCAACATGCCGACATGGGAGCGGGTGCAGGAGCTCGCGCCTCTACCGCGGCTTATCACCGACGAGGTCGTCATGACAACCGAAGGCGGGAGCACCATCTTGGCATCGCCGAGATTGATGAGGAAGCCATGGCGCTGTGGCACCAATGCTTCCTGCAGGACATCATCAACGAGTGCGACTTCTACGCGCAAAGGTGGGTGGAGAGGGAGAAGAGGAGGGCGGAGTGAGCCGCCTATCACGAGGACAAGCGTACGAAAAGCAGACACTCAATTCAACATGAGGCTAGGAGCAGCATCTCCCTAGGAATCCGACGATGATCGGTTTCTTCACGCCTACATTGAGACGTCGGAGGTGGACATCGCCAAGGAGGAGTCGGACAACGAGGAGTAGTTGAACTATCTATTTTTTATCTATCTATATGCTATATCTATGCTGAGAACTATCCTCTACTCTCTACTCTCTACTCTCTATCTCTACTTCTTGATCTCAGCACTGTAAACACTTTTTAAAGCGCTACGCATTGCGCTTCTGTTGGAGATGCTCTAACATGTCAGACGAGTGCTTTAATGTTGCCCACAAGATGCGTCAGTATTACTAGTAGTATATTTTTCTTGCCATGTTGAGATTTTAAAACCATGAGTGTGAACATGCAGAGGAGCAATGAAGACCAAACATGGGATATTGGGGACATCTTCAAGGAGCGTGGCAAGTTAAAGAGGAGCTGCACTGAACCTGTAAAATGAGATTTGGTAAGTAACACCCTTTTATTTACTGTCGTTTAGCCTCGTGTTCTTCGATGTGTATATGTTGTAGTTTCTGTTTCTCTTAGCCTCGTGTTCTTCGATGTGTAATAAGAAGACTTTTAATCATCGTAATGCTTTCATTTTTAGCTTGATGTAGGAAGTGGGTGTTCTCACCTTGTAGTCTGTTTTTATATTTTTCTTTTGAATTCACTTCTCCAAGTCCTGTTTATCTGGCTTCTACTAAATGGATCTGGGTTGCTTTGAGTATTGATTTAAAAAAGAAGTAACTTCATGTCAGGATGCAGTTCCTGCGAGGAGGGAAGTATGGTTAACCTCGAGATCATGTTTCCAAAATGAGGCTGGATTACAAACAAGGTGCCAGCTCCCTAATGATGTTGGATTAGACACAAGGTGCAAATTCCCAGATGATGCTGGATTACAGACAAGCCAGGTGGAGTCGTCAGCTGTTCGTGTCCTTGTGGCTCTAGTAAAGGCTAAAAGAAAGCATGCGACAACCCTTGAGAATGTAGCTGAGTTCCTGAAGAAGCAAAAAGCAATCATACGCTCTCTTCACCAAGCCAAAGAAGAGATGGAAGAAGCCGGAAATAAGCTAGCAGAGGCAGAGCAGGCTAGGCGTCTCCTGCTATCTAAAACTGTTGTCAATACAAAATTTCCTTCATATTACCTAGGTTCAAATGTTTATCTAGTCAACATGCTCGTTGTGATGTCCGTGCATCTACTGATGTGGCACAAAATAAATTTTTTCGGGTCATGTAATAACAAGAATTACTTTCCAAACAATAACAAACGAAGCATTGGACATAGTATAGTTCATGCGCAAGCCCGACATTCCAAGTTCAACTTCCACATTGAACTCATGTTCACAGATATCTACACATTCATAGATAATGTCCACAGCCAAAAAAATGTGAGGAGAGTTATAAATAAAGAAAAACCTCTAGTTCCCGCTACCAGTGCGAGCACAACAAGTCAAGACCATGCATAATTAATTATATTTTGGTCATTTTTTGTGTTCTAAAATGCCGGTCAGCTCGTGGAAGGACGTGTTGCCAGCACATGTGCGGATTCAATGAAGGCAGGCGGGGCAGTATGTAGCTGGTTGCATGTGGCGAGGAGGCATGTTCAGCCGGGCCTACACCTAGTGGGGCCCTCTTGGCCGGTGCGGCGGTTCAATGCATGCGCTATGATAGGTCGTGTACGTGTCAGAGAAATCACTCCCTCCAGTCCTTTTTTGTTTGACAATGGAGTCTGGAGTGTTTACTATTACTGCTAAAAAGAATCCTATGCAGGGCCACGCAAAAAGAAAGGAGAGGAAAGGTAAAAAGAAGGGAGGGGATGAGAAAGCTGATAAATACATCTTCATAGGACACCCAAAAAGTTGTCATTTCTTGAAAGTTTGGGGCTGCGACGCTTATATGAAAAAGTTTCATCCTGATGAGCTCGAACCCAAAGCGGATAAATACATCTTCATAGGACACCCAAAGCAGTTGGTATACCTCCTATTTCAGATCCGGAAGCAAAAGCGATTGTTTCTAGAAACGGGTCCTTTCTCGAGGAACAGTTTCTCTCGAAAGAATTGAGTGGGAGGATGGTGGAGACTTGATATGGTTATTGAACCGTCACTACAACTAGTGTGTAGCAGGGCACAGGAAGTTGTTCCTGTGGCACCTACACCAATTGAAGTGGAAGCTGATGATAGTGATCATGAAGCTTCGGATCAAGTCACTATCGATCCTCGTAGGATGACAAGGACGCGTACTGCTCCAGAGTGGTACGGTAATCCTGTCTTGGAGGTCATGTTGCTAGACAACAATGAACCTACGAGCTATGGAGAAGCGATGGTGGGCTCGGATTCTGACAAATGGCTCAAGGCCATAAAATCCGAGAGAAGATCCATGTATAAAACAAAGTGTAGACTTTGGAAGAACTACTTGATGGTCATAAGGTTGTTGGGTACAGATGGATTTTAAAAGGGAAGACAGACAATGATGGTAAGTGTCACCATTAACAAAGCTCGACTTGTCGCTAAGATGTTTTCGACAAGTTCAAGGAGTTGACTACGATGAGACTTTGTCACTCGTAGAGATACTAAGAGTCTATTAGAATTAGATTAGTAGCTACTGCATTATTTATGAAATCTTGCAGATAGGATGTCAAAAATATATAGTTTCCTCGACGATTTTCTTGAGGAAAGGTTGTATCTGATACAACCAGAAGGTTTTGACAATCCTGAAAGATGCTAACAAGTATGCAAAGCTCCAGCAATCCTTCTAAGGACTAGAGTAAGCATCTTGGAGTTGGAATATACGCTTTGATGAGATGATCAAAGATTTTGGATTTATACAAAATTTATGAGAAACTTGTATTTCCAAAGAAGTGAGTGGGAGCACTATAGAATTTCTGATGATATATGTTGTTGACGTATTGTTGATCAGAAATGATTTAGAATTTCTAGAAAGCATATAGGGTATTTGGAAAGTCTTTTTCAATGGAAAACCTGGATTAAGCTACTTGAACATTGAGCATCAAGATCTATAAGGATAGATCAAAAGCGCTTAATAGTACTTTCAAATAAATACATACCGTGACAAGATTTTGAAGGAGTTCAAAATAGATCGGCAAAGAAGGAGTTCTTGGCTTTGTTATAAGGTGTGAGTATTGATTAAGACTCAAGAACTGACCATGGCATAAGAGAGAGAATGGACAAAGGTCGTCCCCTATGCTTCACACATAGGCTCTACAGTATGCTATGCTGTGTACCGCACCTGAAGTGTGCCTTGTCATGAGTCAGTCAAGGGGTACAAGAATGATCCAGGAATGGATCACAAGACAACGGTCAAACATATCCTTAGTAACTAGTGGACTAAGGAATTTTCTCGATTATGGAGGTGGTAAAAGAGTTCGTCGTAAAGGGTTACGCCGATGCAAACTGTGACACTAATCCAGATTATTCTGAGTAGTAAACCAGATTCGTCTAGTAGAACAGTTATTTGGAATAGCTCCAAATAGAGCATGGTAGCTGCATCTAGGAGATGACATAGAGATTTGTAAAGCACACATGGATCTGAAAGATTCAGACCCGTTGACTAATAACCTCTCTCACAAGCGAGATATGATCAAACCCAATTGGTGTTGGACTCGTTACAATCACATAGTGATGTGAACTAGATTATTGACTTTAGTGCAAGTGGGAGACTGTTGGAAATATGCCCTAGAGGCAATAATGAAATGGTTATTATTGTATTTCCTTGTTCATGATAATTGTCTATTGTTCATACTATAATTATATTGACCAGAAACCGCAATACATGCGTGAATACATAGACCACAACATGTCCCTAGTGAGCCTCTAGTTGACTAGCTCGTTAATCAACAGATGGTCATTGTTTCCTGACCATGGACATTGGATGTCATTGATAACGGGATCACATCATTAGGAGAATGATGTGATGGACGAGACCCAATCCTAAGCATAGCACAAGATTGTATCGTTCATTTGCTCAAGCTTTTCTAATGTCAAGTATCATTTCCTTAGACCATGAGATTGTGTAACTCCCAGAAACCGTAGGAGTGCTTTGGGTGTACCAAACGTCACAACGTAACTGGGTGGCTATAAAGGTGCACTACAGGTATCTCCGAAAGTGTCTGTTGGGTTGGCACGAATCGAGACTGGGATTTGTCACTTCGTATGACGGAGAGGTATCTCTGGGCCCACTCGGTGATGCATCATCATAATAGGCTCAATGTGAATAAGTAGTTAGTCACGGGATCATGCATTACGGAACGAGTAAAGTGACTTGCCGGTAACGATATTGAACGAGGTATTGGGATACCGACGATTGAATCTCGGACAAGTAACATACCGATTGACAAAGGGAATTGCATACGGGATTGCTTGAATCCTTGACATCGTGGTTCATCTGATGAGATCATCATGGAACATGTGGGAGCCAACATGGGTATCCAGATCCCGCCGTTGGTAATTGGCCAGAGAGCTGTCTCGGTCATGTTTGCATGATTCCCGAATCCGTAGGGTCACACTTAAGGTTCGATGACGCTAGGGTTATAAGGGAAGTTTGTATGTGGTTACCGAATGTTTTCGGAGTCCCGGATGAGATCTCGGACGCCACGAGGAGTTCCGGAATGGTCCGGAGGTAACGAATAATATATAGGAAGTGAGGTTTTGGCCACCGGAAGTATTTCGGGGGTCACCGGAAGGGTACCGGGGGGTCCACCGGGAGGGGCCACCAGCCCCGGAGGCTTGCATGGGCCTAGAGTGGAAAGGGACCAGCCCCAGAGTGGGCTGGTGCGCCTCCCACCAAGGCCCAAGGTGCAGCTATGAGGGGAGAGAGGAAACCCTAGGCGCAGATGGGCCTACAGGCCCACTCTAGGGCGCACCCCCCTCTCTCCCCCTCTTGGCCGCCCCCTCTATCCCATCTAGGGCTGCCGCCCCCTAGGGGTGGGAACCCTAGAGGGGGCGCACCCTCCTCCCCTCCTCCTATAAATAAAGGAGCAGAATTCTTTGTTGTGCTTTTGAAAGTATATATATATATATAATGATGTATATAGAATTTTATTCCAATCTAAAATGGATCCTGCCTGAACAAAAATAGAATACAAATTGGATTCGAATTGAGTTGGAACGGTAAACGTGCACTCTTGCTCGGCAAAAACTTGAACGAAGCAAGGAAAGTCGCAGTAACCACCCGAAACCAAAATCTGCGAGATGGAAATTACTACCTATCCCTGACACGCAAAGCCTATCGACTCGATTTCTATAGGTTTCGATAGGGGTAGGTTTGTAATTTCACTCAAACGTGACATAACCGCCTGCCACCCGGATTCATACATGGTGGGCACCAAAACACAGTGACTCCTCGGCCGAAATTGACTCCCTCCCCGATTCATACACGGTGGGTGCCAAAAAAAATCTCGTCGGCAAATATTCGGTGTATGCGAGATTACTATCCTATTTCCAACCGACTAATATTGTTGTGATGTAGGAAATTTGAAATGGGGGCTAAGTTTGTAAGTTTCCTTGCATTTGAGACAAGCGCACCCTGAAGACATGGTTCCCCCCTTCCTCTCTCCATTCATTTCCCCATTCATACTCCGTGGGCGCCAAAACACCCTCTCCACCCCAGCCTCCTCCATCTGCCACCCCATCCACCGCCGTCCTCCTCCACCATGCCGAAGCTGATACCCCGATGCTGTCATCTATTACAAGAGATCGACCTCTCTCATCCACGGTTTCATACCGGGATCCTTGAATCCCATCCTCTCGCTTCATCCCCGCTGTCGTCCACCTTGCTGGCGCTGCTCCTACGACCGTCTCGTCCACTGCGCCCCGTCGCCGTCGTCTACCCTCCTAGATCTTCTTCCACAGCGTCGACAGCCATCCCTACCACAGCACCGTCAAATTCGCAGCAGATGCATAGACGGCGCCGCACCAGATGTGGTACTCTTTCGTATATGCTCAACTTATTTATCGCATCAAGAAAATAGATCACCACTGCTTTACTCTGATTTCTTGTGCATCACTTGCTAATTGAAAACATTGTTGCAAAGTTGCCTTTGTCCAGTTTGCACCTTCAAATCTTCCATGGAACGCTCAACACTATACTCGCAATGCTTATGGTTTTCCCCTTTTATATTCCACACTAGGTAAATGACAGTAGACTAAATTTCAAAATTGGGCCAGTGGATTTTTCAGAGCTTGCTGAAGTTTGCCGGTGCGAAGGAAGGGGCTCGGGTGGGGACGGTGGTTGTGGGGGCGGTGGTGGGGCCTCGCCGAATGAAGAAAACTCAATGTGGGTGGGAGCAGGGGTGGGGGGTGGGGGTGGTGGAGGAAAAATAGGCGATGGGGGCCGGTGGTTCGGCCGACAGCCCGTGCGGTGTGTTGTATGGGAAGAATCAGAGACGAGGAAGAAGAAGGGTTAGGAGATGTAGGATCTTCATCCAACCGCCTGAAATGGTTGACTGACCCAAATGACAAAAGTCACGCAACTTGCATGCAGACATGCCTTTAGGGGGTATCCGGACGCGACTTGCATGCAGACTTACTGCAACTGAACAATGTCTGTTATGTTAGCATACATTTCAGTTGTCTCTTTGTCATACGTATCCGTGCTCATGATGGCACTGTTTTGTCTCTTCCTGCCTTCGTCTCATGCAAGGGTGTTGTAGCGCACATCTCCAACAACGTAAGGTTCATAATGTCTTACCCGAGTATCAGGACCCATTGCTAGTGAGTAAAGGGCATCATCAAGTGCCTGCCCATCCTCCCGCATCTTCTTAACCTATGGTTAGAAAATAGACAAGCTGATCATCTTATGTACTCAATATATTAAAAAAACTGACAGTGCACTTCAAAAGCTTACATGGTTCTTGAACCATTTCGCAAATCCTGCCATAACCACTTTGTCAATGTTTCTTGGGTTTTGCGACAGTAACTCCTCTTTGTAGATGCTGCAGAACATAGTGATCGCGTCAAACATCTAAATATATAAGAATGTGCTGCAAGTTTAGTAGATTACGATGTATAAGCTGCAGTACTGCACTTACTTGATATAAGGTAGTATCTCAGGACAGTTATTCAACACATACCAAACCATTTTGTAGAAATCTTTAGGTTTTTCCTCTTGTCGACTCTTCCCTGTAACTCGAACCGAATAATCGAAAACATTGAGCCCGGGATTGTCTTCACCCACCTCTTTGCTAAGCTGATCAGTTGTTTCAATGTATTTTGAGCAGAATGTCAACGCTTCTATAGCAATGTAGGCCTATGCAATGGAACCCTCGGGTCTAGCTCTGTTCCTAACATAGCCCTTGAAAGTGCCTAGCCGCCTTTCAATAGGGTACATCCAGACATACTGTACTGGACCTCTAAGTAGTGCCTCATCAGGTAGATGAACAGCCAAATGCACCATCACAACAAAGAAGGCTGGAGGATATATCTTCTCAAGGTCGCATAGGATATTTGGTATCTTGTCTCTAAGACGCTCCAAAGCATCTATCCTGATATTTCAACTGCAGAGTTCCCTGAAGAATTGTCCCAACTCTGCAACCGCTTTGTATAAGTCAGGGAGGCCCAATCCTCTAAGGATAACAGGTAAAACCCTTTGAAGTAGGACGTGGCAGTCATGAGTTTTCAACCCTTGTACCTGGTTTCCATTTGCACTGACTCTCCTTTCAGGGTTGGAAGCAAATCCATGTGGGAATCTCACACGTGACAGGACCTCACAGAATTCTTTTCTTTTTACCTTGTCCAAGACGTACATAGCTGGTGCCATATCCCGTGGTTTACCTTCATTTTGCACCTGCAAATCCTTTCTGATACCCAGGTGTGTCAAATCAATCCTAGATTTTAAGGTATCTTTTGTCTTGCCTTCAATATTAAGAAGTGTGCCAATAATGCTATCACATATATTTTTCTCGATGTGCATCACATCAAGATTATGCCACAGATCCAAATCTTTCCAATACTCCAAGTCCAACAAAGTGGACATGCGGGTAAACAATAATCTCTCTTCTGCCCTGCCACGCTTGCTTTTCCCGCTACCATTACCAGGATGGTTTCCTGGTGTAATATGCCTGACCTTCTCTAATTCCACTTGTAACTCATCGGCGGTGAGCCTCTTTGGCACATCACGGTTTTCATGCTTTGCATTGAATACATGTCTTCGGTATTTTCTAGGATGCGGCTTGTCCTTGGCAAGGAAATGGCGGTGTCCAATGTAACAGATCTTGCTAAGTATTGTGTATAACAGCGGATTCCTGTCACAGCGAACACATGCATTGTAACCATGTGTCATTCGCCCTGACATAGTGCCCAAAGCCAGATAATCATGGATGCACCAAAATATATTAGCACGCAGAAAGAAATCAGCTGTTGGGCTGCTATATAGGTCTCGAGTGAGAACACCCTTCCATAGTTGTTGAAGTTCCTCCACAAGAGGCTCCATGAACAAATCAAAATCCTTTCCAGGACTTTTTGGACCTGGGATGAGCAAGGCCATCATGTAGTTTGATTCTTTGGTGCAAACATTTGGAGGCATGTTGTAAGGGATAACAAGCACTGGCCACATGCTATATGTGGCGCTCTGGTGGCCAAATGGGTTAAATCCATCTGAAGCTAAGCAAAGTCTAATGTTTCTCGGGTCAGCAGCAAACTTTTTGTGTTTATCATTGAAGCTTTTCCACTCACTACCATGAGATGGATGGCTCATTACATTCTGATCTCTGTACTCCTGGTTCCTAGAATGCCACAGTACATCCTCTCTTGTTTCAGCATCATGAAACAACCTCTGCAATCTTGCTGTAAATGGAAAATGTCTCAGAACATTATGAGGAATCCTCTTCACAGCATCGCCATCTTTCCATCTAGATGATTTGCATTTCGGGCATTCACTTAAGTTGGCATAAACCTTCTAGAACAGGACACAATTATTCTTACAAACATGGATCATATAATATCCAATTCCAACTGCACGAAGGAAATTCTTCATTTTACTGTAGGTGTGTGGCAGCTCAGACGCATCTGGGAAATATTTGCGGAAAGCAGCCAACATCGCATCGAATGGTTTGTTAGTCATCCGCTCAGATATCTTCACGTGAAGAAAGGTGACCATAGCTGAGAATACTGACAGCTTATTTCCTAGGCTGACAGCAACGTTGCATTGTTCCAACGTGCAGGCCCACCGTTTTTCTTCTGTAGGTGAAAGTTCACGAAATGCACGAGCATTTCATAGCATTGTTTCAATGTTGGTCAAACTCACTGGCTCCGCCACCACCACCTCCTCCTCCTCTTCCACCTAAGCATCAGGTAGATCAATATGGTGATCTGCTGCTTCGACGTAGTCAATAACATTGACGTTCACAGCTTCACCATGATGAACCCACCTAGTATATGTGACCGACATCCCATACAAGTGTAGATGATTTTGCACAGTTGACTGGGGTCTTGTAACTGAATTCATACAACTGCTACACGGGCAGAGCACATCTAATTTCGGACCACCATACTCAGCTCTGATAAAGTTCATGAAGTTTTCAACCCCCTCCACATATGCAGCGGAGAATCTTCGAGCAGAAGTTATCCAAGTCCTGTCCATCTGTTAGACATACAAATTAGTTCTTCTACTAGATATTATAGGAAAAACATATATGCTTTTTTATGAAGTCCAGAAAAAAAATACCTAGGTCGATGTCTAAAGTTATGGCAAGATATTTGGACGAGAAGATCTAAGTAACGAAATATATGTAAAGCTAATTCAGCAAACAGATTTGAGTGCTAAATTATGGCAGGCTGTTTCAGTAGTCAATGAGGCCGATCACACAGCCATCGAACTATCGAAGGCCATCGCAGCAACAAAGATCGAGTATAAAATGGTGTAGAGCTATTTCACCTAATAGATTGGATTCTAGACCATGGCAATCTACGTCACAATAAATATATGGCAGGATATTTTAGCAACTAATCGGCCTTGGCATGCCATCTCAGCTAAGCAGATTGAGTGCAGAATAGGGCAAGGAAGCTTCTTAAGCAGAGCATATTGACAGTAAACTACTTCGGATAACAGTGAGATTAACAACATCTATCAGCTAACATTCAGCGCTACACTGACATGAACGGGGCCTCGGTCTAGAATGTGCATACCGTGGGAGAAGCTGACCGCCGTGCATCTCGACACGAATGTCGCTAGCGGTGGCGGCCCTAACCGCCGTGCACCTCCATAAGAACGTAGACAGAGGTGGTGGCGCGGCTAGAGGACGACAGTCTATGAGAGCGTACTGTGGGAGCGAGAGAACCGCCGTGTGTCCCCTCGACGAACCACGGCGCCGACGTACCAGCGCGGCCGGGAGGGCGGCTTTGGCGGAGCGAATGGAGTGTAAGGGGACGGGGGAGGGGGGGTTTGGGGAATATTATTGGCTAGTTGGCCGAAGGGCGGATGAATCGGATTTGGGGGGAATTTTTGTGTGTGGGGGGGGGGGAGGATTTTCGCGCGGTGGGCTGGGGGAGTTTGGCACATGGTCGGTTTCTCCAAGTGCAGTCCCACGTGCCAGTGAAGAGGCAAGCTAAAGCACGTTCCGTTTGCGTGAGCTGCATGACCGAACGTGTGTGGGGTGCAATGTGACCGCGACAGGAGTGCTGTGAGTGTACCGCCTTTTTTCCTTTAAAACTAGGTGCTTCGCCCCCTCAAAAAAATTTGTTGCTTCGCGCGATCCATCGATACTACTACTAGTAATCCGGTAATCCCGACTAAAACGGCGCGGCCGGGTCTTTTCCCGCGCGATATGCTGGGGGGTTGGCTTAGTTGGGTTTTTTAGGATGAGTAATGCTACACCTACGTAATCCCAGCTACGTAATAAATGTAATGTGAAACATGTGAGCTGTTGATTGTATATTGGGGGGAGGGAGGGGCCCACCACCATGAAAATCAGGGGAGGAGAGAGAGAGAGAGGCAATTTACGTTAACCCTTTCGTAGGTTCCCGTAGATGTAGAAAGATGTGAAATGCGTGAATGTGTAGTGGACATACTATTGGAGTGCCTAAGATAATATTTGTATGTATAGACCCTATGTGTTTATGTTACTTCGCATGTTAGATTTGTCTCGGTTAAATAAAAAGCAGAGTTGGTGATGATCGTGTGCCTGTCATTCTGCAATATATGCCTTCCGATCTATATCTAACGGATAGGAAGGAAACAAGGACAATTTACCCGCACTCCTCTCCACATTTGAAGATAAGGCTTTCCCTCGTTCATCCTTTTCTCCCACAAGATCTTGATCTTCCGTGCAACGCACGGGCATCTTGCTAGTACTCCTACAATATGTATATTATTATGAAAGTTCATATACACCGACCGAGATTAATGCAAACACGACAGATTTTCATTACATTTTGAACTTTTATATGATAGAAAAATAAAAGAAACCCGACCCTAAACCTATTCTATGGCAGCGACCGACGTCCTCCATCTGCGATCTTTATGTACGGGGGCGGGGTTCAAGACCCGTGAAGTGAAGGTGCAGTCTCCGGCAAGGAAAAGTAGATCACGGGAGACGGACCGGCCAGTGGGCACACCATGCCCTGCCGGCTCCCATGCCCTACCCATCCTCGGAAGAGTCCCCGACCTCGGCGGTGCCAGACGTTGGATGGCGGCAAGAAGGATGCGTCGCTGACGGTGCTCCCGTCGTCGGCCGCCAGCGTGGCCACCGCTTGTGCGGTCGCGTCCGCGTGCGGCTACACCGCTATTGCGTCGCGAGAGGCAACTTGAGCGAGGGCGGCGACCTTGAGCTTCATCCCCGAAGACAAGCTCTCCCGCAGAGCTTCGCACTTGCGGTCATGGCGGATGTGGTGCCAGGTAGGAGGACGCTGCGCTATGTTGTGGAGGTTAGCTGCGCGTTGCCGCTTTAAGTAGCGCATTCCTGTGAGGTGTCCGGGTGCGTCATTAAGTTGCCAGAGTTGGTTCCTCGGGCACCGAGCCTCTTAATGATGACATACAAATGGACGGCATGAATGCGGGCAGCTGGCGCCGGCTGGGAACGCACCGCGCGACGGTGCGAGGGACGAGGGTTTTGGTGTGCTAGGGTAGTCAGGTGCGGTCGTGGCAACGTTGGAGATGCCCTTTGCTCACATGCGATCCCCGCATGTCATTGGAAAAGCACGACGACCCGACATGGTCTCAGGTCCAAAGGATGCAGTTGGCCGCGCTACACCACTCCGTGGATGCGTCGCGGCGCCCCGTGCATCCTCGACGAGCCGGGTGTTGGGGTGTGTTTGGATTGTGGCCAAAGTGCACCTTACCAGAATTTTGGTCATGACCCAAAGATTGGTCTTTGTTTGGATGGTTGCCATTTTTTTGGCATGCCAATGAACTCTAGCCAACTCTAGTTCATTTTTCTTGCCAATGTCGGCCAAATCATGGGCAACCAATACCTCAACCAAAGTTTTGGTCATGACCCAAAGATTGGTATTTGTTTGGATGGTTGCCATTTTTTTGGCATGCCAATGAACTCTAGCCAACTCTTGTTCATTTTTCTTGCCAGTGTCGGGCAAATCATGGGCAACCAATACCTCAACCAAAATTTTGGCTACCCAATGCTTTGATGGGGCAACTGTTGGTCATGATTTGGTCACAAACCAAACATACTGTTGGTCATGCAGGACTGGACTAACGAGCAGCTCGGCTTGTTAAGCTCGTACTCGTTAAGCTTGTGCTCGTTAAGGCTTGGCTTGTTAAGATCGTTAAGATTAACGAGCAGAAAACCCTGCTCGGCTCGGATCATTTGAAGCTCGTTAAGCTCGTGAGCGCTCGTTAACAGATAATAATGTGTTATGATATACATGATGAATGTGTAGGTATGGTTTTCAAGATAAAATATTATGACTAAGAAAATAAATGAAGTAGTATGTTGCCTCATATGTCGATTAGATTAAATAGATGGGCTGAGGTGCTACAAAAAGTTTGTCACGTAATATGAAAATATATGTTGTGATGTTACTAACGAGCTTAACGAGCTAGTCATGAAACTTGTTAGCTCGCTCGTTAAGCTCGTTAATCTTAACGAGCTAAAATCAATGATTAGCTCTATTCATTAAGAAGCGAGCTACGAGCTTAATGAGCCGAACTATCGAGCGCTCATTAAGCTCGCAAGCTACGAGCTTTTGGTCCAGCCACAGCACTAACGCCACCCTCGGCACACTGAAACCGACCGTGTCTCGCGACGATATGAGTGTGTCGCTCACCGCGGTCGCCGTGTCTAGAGGCGGTGTTGGAGCTGCGCCCCGTTGTTGGCCCCAACGACCCACATGAACGGTTGTTGGTGGCGAGGAGGTCGTGGGCCAGCTCCTCAATTGGAGTAGTCTGCGCTACGTTGTCCCGACGGGTGTGCCCCACATGTCGGTTTCCCTGATTTCCCGGCCATATTCGAGCGTCAGTGCTCCGCGTTGCGCATTAGGCCTTTCACTATGTAGGCCAAGCAAGACAACTTATTGTTTATTTGAGCCGTTCAAGTATAATCATGTGGCGTTTGCTTATTTCTCATTCCTCTCCAACCCTCTTCTCCATCGATCATGTCGTCCTCCAGTCGAGTCCATCCTCCCGCATGCCTCATTTGAATATTCCGCCGAGTATCATTCGCATGTACCCACCCTAGTCCTCTTTCAATAGATCTTCGGACCCCGAGATGAAATCGATAGGGAACGAGTGCGGGCATATGATACCTAAGGCGGATTTAAAATTTTGAACTGGTGATCATAGCATCCACAAATCATATATAAAGGATATTCAATGTTCGTTTCGTTTTTGAATGTAAAATATACTCCCTCCTATCCTTTCTAGTTTACATATAGGTTTTATGTGTAGTCAAAGTATCTCTACTTTGATCAAGAAGGTATCAACATTCAACAAAGCCCAATCAATATTGTTAGATTCGTACGTACTCCTAGACTTGTACTCGAGATGGTTTCCAATTTGACTATTGACAAGATTAATAGTACATGAGATGTATAATGTGAAAATTATATCATTGGAAACTCCTTTCACATACGAATTTGACCATATGCTTTGTGTAAGTTGCATGTCATATATTATTACTCTAACATTTGGTCAAAGTTAGCCTCGAAAAACGCATTAGGCCCTGTATAGTAAATGGAAGGAGGGAGTAGTAGTGGAAGTGGATCCTCTGACGTAGGTATCCCTACCTTGCCCTCCCTTTAGGTCACTTACTGGTGGACCCCATGCTTGCTATGCCCCGCATGTTAGTTACTCAATGGGTTCGGCCACGTCAGGGGATCCTCATCCGTAGTATACTCCCTCTGTTTTTATTTACTCCGCATAAAACGGAGGGAGTGGTGGTATAATAAAGGACGCGGGCGGGGGAGGGGGACAGACGTCGGTTTGCTCTCAATTGCGGTCACACAAGCGAGCGAAAATGCAAGACGAAGCGCGTTCCATTCGGTGAGCGACGTGGAGGGTCCAGCGTGCTGGGCTGCAACACGAACACAACATGAGCGATGTACAGTCAAAACTGATTGACCGGTCATCACCGGAACCACTATTCACACTAGAACCTTCGCTGCTCGGCCTACGCCAGCCACTGCCCTAAAACCACACCAAATCTCCAGCCCATTCCCCCACCTTTCGATCGCCTAGCCCGCATCAAGCGTCCCCTAGTTCGCCGGAAAGCCATGGTGCGCCGCAAGATCACTTACTACAAGATGCTGATGCTGGAGCACCGCGCAGAAATCACGGCGGCGGTTGGCGCCACAGACCTCCGTTCCCAAGCTCGCTTTGTGGCGGGCCAATCCCTGAGTTCTCTGGAGCCAAGCTACGAGGAGGAGGAAGCCGGTCCAATGTTCATGGCGGAGGTCGTGGAGATGATGGACGTCTACTACATGCCGGCGTCCGAGTCCCCCATGGTGCAGGCGGACCAGCGGTTCAACATGGAGATACTAAAGGAGGACCGGGAGGCAGAGGCTCAACTGGACGCGGAGCGCACGCATGCCGCTGCCATCGAGGCTCTCCTGCAGGCGGAACCGGATGTGATGGATGTGAACTGGGCGGCGGAGGCTCAACTTGAGGTGGAGCGCGCGGATGCCGCTACCATCGAGGTCCTCCTGCAGGCGGAACCGGACGTCCTGGACTTGAACCGGGCGGCAGAGGCTCGACTCGACACAGAGCGCGCGGATGCCGCTCTCATTGACGCCCTCCTGCAGGCGGAACCGGATGTCCTGGACTTGAACCGGGCGGCGGAGGTTCGACTCGATGCGGAGCGCACGGATGCCGCTGCCATCGAGGCCCTCCTGCAGGCGGAACCGAACGTCCTCGACTTGAACCGGGCTGTGCTCTCGTCTGTGCAGATCGCCCGCATGCTCCTCTTGAACGAGTAGCTAGAGGCCGGTGACAAACACGATGCGGAGACACACATCGGCAGCTATGGCTGGTTCGCGCTGGCAGCCAAAGACGATGAGGCCGACTCTTTCCGCGAGCAGTGATAGGTTTTCTTTATGTTGTTGTTTTTATGGATCTTTTGCTGTGTAAAAACTTATGTTTGTTATGAAAGTCGCCTGACTTGGGTCAGTCTACCATTTCAGGCGGTTGGATGAATATCCTACGTCTCCTAACCTTTCTTTCCTTCTTCCTCACCTCTTCTTCTTCCCCAACAGACCACCGCACAGGCCGTACGGATACTCCCTAACATGCGGTTGGATAAACATACTCTATGAACGAAAATTATGTGTCGGCGATAGGATGGCTGAGTTTGGTTTGTTCACATGCGACAGCACATGTCAGTGAGGGTGCGTTCCCTTGGTTGGGTTTGTGGCGTGCAAGAGGGACTGTGTGAGGATGCGGTTCGACCGCGGCGTGCATGAGCGACCGTGTGAGGGTGCGGTGCGACCGCGATAGCCATGCGCAAGTGTAGCTCCTTCTCATTTTGAAAACTTTAGGTAAGCTTGGCAAAAATGTGTGGCGAAGTTTGGCAATGCAAGGCTAGACCCAAACAGGATAAGTACGTACGTACTAGGAGTACTAGTGTTAAAAAAGAAAGGCGGGGTTTCCCTTCGCGGGATTTAATCGATACAAAGCCTTGTTTCACGTGTCAATTAATGCGTATTTTTTTCTCCAAAGACCAAAGAGCTAACCATCTCACTCCTCATCGCTTGATTAATGCAGCGCCATGCAAACCAACCTTCTCACTTCCGCATGCATGCAGGGGATATTAATGTCCTTGGTTGCTAACCCCATCAATTTTGCCTCGGCTAGTGTTAGTGGCCCTTTGCAAATTGTAATTTTGATATACTGGCCTTGTGTAGAATAAAATGGAGGTAGTAACTATATTTGACTTCCTTCCCCATTGCGGTGACGTCGATGATATCTTTTTTTGTGGTTTGGCCAAGTGCGTTCGACGGAGAACACCATTGAGGGAGACCACGGTAAGTCGTTCGCAAGTGCCGCCTGCAAGCCGAGACAACCGGCTTATTTGCATCCAGGAAGTACGTTGAACCAAAGGACTAGTACTACTAGGAGTACTAGTGCGGTGAGATGGTTTCTCGAAGAAGACCATGGAGAAGCGGAGTCAGCAAAGAGTGAAATGATGGTTGCTTCATCCGTGCTTTTGTGATTTGACGCCTCGTTGCTTTGTGATTTGTGATAGAAGGGACAGGGGAGTAGACTCTGTGCTCTATACTGTACTACATGCGCCCAAGCATGGGAGAAATAGGAGAGACGTTGCATTTTTCTATTCCTTCAATCAATCAATCAGGGAGCTTCGGTTCCATCTTTTTGGCTTTGGCAACACCGTCCACAATGGTTCCCATGATGCCAAAAGCTATTTTCACATTTGGCTACACATTGTGGATGCCCTTAACCGTACCACTTGGTTTTTCTCCTGTGTGCTATCTATACAAATCTCAATTATATTGATCTAAAAAATTATAGAATCAAGATTAGTAAAAAGGAGGTGATTTTGCCGTGCGGAAGGCGGGGGAGGTTTCTTATTTTCGGAGGACATTGTCCTGGCAGTTTGCTAACATGTGGTCCCACGTGTCAGTGCTTTACCAAACCGATCCGCGTCCCACATGAGGCAGAACAACGGCAGAAGCAACACGTGGTTAAGTTGAAGAAGATGAGGGAGAAGCGGATTCAGCAACGAGTGAAATGATGGTTGCTTCGTCCCTCCAACTTGTGTTTTTAGCATTATTACTTCGTCCCTCCAACTTAACTGTGGGAAAGGTGCAGCTTTGTGATTTGACACCTCATTGCTCATTACTACGCTGGTGCCATGACTAGGGCGCTTCACCCTGGCTACTTTGCACTGTATTCCGGTATGGCACGTGGACCGGTTAGCTTGATGTCCCACATGTTGGCGAAATGGACTAGAAGATTTATGAAAGCAAGCGCTCCACTCTTACAACGGAGGAGTAGACGACATGACGGCCCAGTGAATTGTCACTTCTACTGTATAGTACTATAGTTATGATGTTTCGCACGATCCATCGATACGAACCCGATTAAACAGGAAAGGGCAGGATTTTTCCCACGCGGTAGATGATACTGGCCATACATTTCAAAGGCAATTTTAATGTATGCAAACTGAATAATTATAAGTAACAATATGATATCTAGTAAAACTAAAAACACGTATGATTTATTGTGTTAGAGTGTAGTAGTAGTGCTGTAATATGCGAGAACGTGTAGAGATGTAGTTTTGGAGGGCCTATAGAGAGAAAAGCGTAATATGGTCACCAAACTTCAGAATAAGCTGATTACGGTCACTATATATGTTTTGCGGTGATTATACGGTTGCTTGCTCACGGTTCAGCATCGGATTGCACTCTATTGACCGACCAAATAGTCTGCGTGGCGCCATGTTGACTAGTTAAATTTACCATGTTCCTTGTGGGTCCCACCTGTCAGTTCACATAGGGAAAAAGTCGGATAAACACAAATTTACGCAGGCGCGACAAGGCTCCAACCCGTGCACGGGAATCACCTGGTTGTGTATGTGTCTGTCAGGGCCTAATGTGCGCGCATGCACATGTAGGTTGAGCACTTGAGCGTGAGAGTGTGTGTTGGTCGTGTGGTGTACTGGTGTGTGCATGCATGCGTGCGTGTGTGTGTGAGTGTGGCGTGCGTGCGTGGCTGCGTGTGTACGTGTGGGTGTTGCATGCGTGCGTGGGTGCATGTGTTTGTGTGAGTGTTGCGTGGATGCAGTTCGTGTGCATGCGTGCGTGTGTGTATAATCACCACACAAGCTCCTGTGTGTTAAAACAGACGGCTCAGCATACCAATACAAGGCCACCTTGTCCGATGTGCCCGCGGTCATGACTTCGAACCACCGTCCAAATATTTTTTTGTCGTTTGTTTTCATTCTTACTAGCAAGATGCCCGTGCATTGCACATAACATCAAGATGCATTTGTATGACTTGTTTATCTTGTGATAGAAAAGGATGAACGAGGGAAGGCCTTATTTGCAAATGTGGAGAGGTGTGTGGGTACCTTTTTGCAAAATTGCCGTAGTTTCTTTCCAATCCGTCAGATATAAATCGGACGGCCTATATTGTAGGATGGTTGGCACACCATCATCACCAACTCTTTTTCTATAAGAGTGTATTTTATGTATTTTATAGGAGTGTAGATGTAGAGTAGATACAAGTCGACAGGTGGGCACGATGGTAGTGAGATAATGTGATGCAACACTAGAGGTGCCACGTGCAGCGTTTAACTGGTCAGCTAGTCATGTCATGAGCAAATACATAGTTGTACAGTGAGCCCGTGACTATATAATAACGAGTAAACGTAAATGGTGACCGTAATGAGTGGATTCTGAAGTCCAATGTGTGTATCGTGCTTCCGCTTCAAATACAATGATCATCATTGCATATATCGCGAGAGAAAGATGAAACATGCGTGAATTTTCTGGGGGCTTACTTTTAGAGGACCTGGAGATAGTTTTGTGTGCATAGTAAAAGGGGCGTACAGGGGGGGTATGTGATGGAGAGAGAGATGCTCTTCCTTTCTCTTTATTATGACTAACTTTGTATATAGTATAAAAATATACAAATTCACAGTGCGGAATAAATATCATTGTGGGCACCATGCAATGCAAATTAGCGTGCGTACTCCTCCATATAACTTTGTAATGTTGTATATATGTAGAAACTCTAAAATAATTTTTTGGCCACACTTTTGTTCAAAAGGAATGTTGTATGCGAAATAAACGTGAAGAGAAGGCTTTTTAGATCAATGTGGTACGTGATGTAACATGTGTGAATGTGTAGTTGATGCATTTGGCGGGGCCTAGAGAGGTATGTGTGTGTATTACGTATTCAAGAGAGGCATGGATAGAGGGGCTGACGGGGGGGGATGTGGGAGGGATAGCACGAGAAATGAGAGTGGTCTAAAGAGAGAGACGAATATGATGTCACGACGAGAGATTCCATTCCCTTGAGTGTGTATATGCAAGGGGGAGGGAATAGAGGCACCAGGAGAAATTTTCTGTGTGTGTGGTGTTTGTATTGGTATGTGTGGGTGTGAGAAGATAATGAGACGTGGGGGCAGAGGATGTGTCACCGCGTGAGGTCCGGTGGGTCGAGGTGAGGCCCTTCGTTCAGTTCCGTCCTGCGCCACATTGGTCGGCCCGTGACGCATTTAGGAAGACCCATGGATGACTAGTCGTACAAGACAAAGATAGCAGAATTGTGAAGGACTCTGTATCCACTGACAAAGCCGGCTAGGATTTGTAACCCTAGGTTCTCGGAATAAGGTAACCCCTTTATCTCTGATATTACTATTTATCCAACCTAACTTTAAGGGGCATCCTACAGAATGCTCTGCTAGAATCATACTCGTCGATTAGGAAGAGAGGTGTGAGACAATGCGTGAGAGACATGCCTAAAGATAATGTGCGTACATGAGACACGTAGGCAGGTCCATGTATATAGAAAGGGTCGATGGGGATTGCGCGTGTGTATGTTTGCGAGAGGAAGAGTGCTTGTGATAAAGGTTAATGAAAACAGTTGTAAATGGTTACGAGAGGGAGGGAGGGTAATATCTAGAGCATGTGTGCGATAAAGACACCTCGGGAGAGAGTGTGTGAGCATGTGTGAGAGACCACCGATGGAGAGTGAAACTACACATAAAAGACTGTTGTACACATTGGTTGGAGATATAAATTGTATCCAAATATTAGGATGGGATCAAGATATTTGCAATTCGCGTAAGGAGCGGTCATTGATCCATCAGACATCTAGATTCTATCGAATTTGAGCATGTCTATGTTATTATTCGACATAATTGATCCACATAGTTAGTATTCTGAACTCCATATTATTCGACATAATTGATCCACATAGTTAGTATTCTGAACTCCATACAATGCATCGCTTTAGCAATCGAATATAAACATGAGTATAGTACATGTTGTGTGTGTAAAGCACATTATACATACGAAAGTTACACAATGAACATTATAAATAGCTACCTATGAACTAGCATACATTTGAATTCAACTTAAGGTGGTTTAAAAAATTGAATTCAACATGAAGTCCATTCAATTATTAGAATTTGATATCATGGCATTTGTAAACCATACCTAAATTATGGGGGCACCAATCTTTGCTTTGATTTTGTACATAATAGCATATGTAGTCGTGTACAAAATAGATTCAAATTTAGCTCCTCCATTCCAAAATAATAGTAGTTATAGGATTTTCAAGTGTCAAATTTCAAAAAGAAGCGGATAATTTAATGAGGTTTTCAAACATACAAGGTCAAATATAACGTTGTCTATTTAGGTCAATCCTCATAGTTCAAGAGTAATCTAAACGTGAATGCTTGTGTTTTAAAATTTTGAACGAAGCGCCAAAAGAGCCTCTACTCACCCGAAACCGCATGAGACCAATGTTTGGTAGTACAAGGACATTACTTTTCTAATAAATCCGACCCGTGAAACCTACCGGCCCGACGTCCAAAGGTCTAAACCGGGGTAGGTTTGTAGCTTCATCTAGACGCCACGCAACCGCCTCCGAAAAACATTCATACACAATGGCCGCCTAAGCACACATGCGCGCAGCCGAAATCGCTCCCGCCCACTATTTGGGACACCCGGGATTACCATCCTACCCCCGACCCGCAGTAGGTCTGAAATTTAAGTGGGGGGCAAAGTTTGTACTTTCCCCAAATTTCAAACAAGCACGTCCCATCTTTTGTTCAAAAAAGTCAAAAACAAGCGCGTCCCAGACCGAAACATGGTTCCCACCTACCCGTCTGATTCCCCATTCGTAATCTGTGGGCGCCAAAACTACCCCTCCACCAGCCGCGAAACCCCGGTGTCCTCCGTCCACCACCCCATCCCACCTATAAACCGCCGCCCTCCTCCATCACGCCGGAGCCGATACCCCGACGTCGGCATCCACCGCAACCTCAACCGCAGCGCTCTCCACGGCTAATAGTTGAAGCCGAGGCCGAGAAGTCCGTACCCGAGCCAGTTCAACCACGCCGTCCTGCGCCTCATCACTGTCGCTCCAACTTCGCTATTGTCCACTGCACCAGAGTTGTTCCTGCTACGCCGTCCTTCGCCGCCTCGGACCTACTTCCCCTCCGCTGATATACGGCCACGACAACACAGTGCACAATTTGGCCATGGGTTTGTCCAAGGAACAACGGCTCTCCAAAACATCGGTTCCCCCAGGAAAAATAAGAAGATCGCTGCGACATATCGACACCACACTAGCAACCAATACGGGTACTCCTGTTCCCTTATTCGTGCAAATCTTATGTGTCTGCTTGCACGGTATTCATCCCACAGAAGACACTAGTTGACCGCTTCTTATTCATACTAGATGTTCGTAGTAACTCGCGATGCATAAGGTTTCTCCTCATATACTATTTCACCTTAGCTAGAGGTCCGTCGACCCCTGAATTTCAATTTGTGGCCAGTTGATTCTAATTACCGGAAGCATTCCCCAGTGTAACAGGCGCTAGTACGCCTATTACGCCTGGGAAGCAGTGCCTTGGTGTTTATCTTAGGGGCGTGTGCGGCCTAGATCTACTGGCGCACGATCTGGAGACTGGAGGTCGGGAGGGATTAAAGGGATGGCCTAGGGGCGCTGCCAAGCACGGTGGTGGTGTGAGGTTGAGGGGAGGGCGGGGCGGCGGAGGCAAGGGTCTGGGCCGGTGGTCGATGGCGGTTCGAGAAAGATCGTCAACAGTGACTGGCGGGAGGTAGACGAAGGCCATCTGCCCGTTCCTTATAGACTGGACGGTTCATTAAAAAATCGACTTCCTATTTATTTTTAGTCGACTGTTATCTTAGATATGACCACATGTGGTGGTGTGCTGGAGGAGTACCTGCATTTCCTGTGCTCATATATTACAAAATCATACGGAGTAGAATCTAATTTTGTTTGCCATGCAATGTTGTATAGCTATCATATGTCTCCTGTCATTTATTTTTCAGCCACCTACTATCTGCTACTTTTACAGTGCACTAGTTCTGCACACACTTCACCCATACTCTCACTATTGTGTTTTTATGCAAGAGTATTTCAGAGTCAGCCGAAAGAGAAGCAGGAAAGAAAAGAGATAAGTCGCGCCAGCTTTCTTCGCGGGTATGCACGACACATTACAGTGCTATAAAGGGTGGAGTGTCAGCAGATGGAGACGGTAAACATAGCTCTGGAGTTGGTGACCTCGCTCGCAATGAACCACCATCCCAGGTGCTTGCTTTAACTTCACGGTATCATATGTGGTTGCATGTTCCATATGGTGTCTAGCTTGTATTCGAAAGGCCGAAGTCGTTCTGATAAGGAAAGATATTTTTTTACATAAACCACCATCCCGTGAGCACCAGAAGACAAATAGCTAGTCAGGGCACTGGCCGAGCCAGTGACAAGCCCAGCAAAGATAGGCACCACCTGGAAGCCAACTAAAAAGCTGCGATGGTGGCGAAGAAGCCTGCTTCCCACCAGGCTCTCAGGTCCTAGATGCTCATGCTCACCACTCCAACCGGATGTCTAGCTTGTATTGCTTCCAATTTGGTTAAATTGCACACTACTAGGAAAAGGCATGCTAGTGGCGCACCAGTTTTGCCTTCTAATGGCGCACTACTGGTGCACCACTAGCATCACGCCAATAGAATTAAATTCTAATGGCGCACCACTAGTGTGCCATTAGTATCTGGTGTTGTAATGGCGCACCTCGTAGTGCGCCATTAGTATTGCCCACAGTGCGCCACTAGTATCTACTATACTAATGGCGCACCACAGGGTAGTGCGCCATTAGTAACAATTTTTTAAAAAAAAATCGTTTTTTCTTAATCTCAGGTCACTATTTCACATATGAGATATCCAACACATATATATACAACAAGCATCCATATAACAATCATATCCAACACACAAGTTTCATCATATATACATACATAGCCAACACATAGTTCCATCGTTACATATTACAAAAGTTTCACATTGTTCATCCAACACCGTTATCCATCAATTCACAAAAGTTTCAGATTGATAGAAAATAAAAACACAAATGGAAAAGAAGCACTCCATCCATGCAAGCTTCCGTGAATTAAATCAAATCTTCAAAATGATAAACAAGAAGTTAGAAGAAGAAGAAGAAGAAGAAGAGAAGAAGAAGAAGAAGACTAGAAGAATACTAGAAGAAGAATAAGAAGAAGAATAAGAAGAATAAGAAGAAAACTATAAGCTTATTATGTAAACTTGATCATTTTGTGCTAACATAAGTAATTTTGGAGCTAACCTATAGGAAACTAAGCATATAAGCTCTCTAAGTTAGCATATTAGAGCCAACTTAGGTAAAATGAAGCTAACCTATGTCATTTTGGAAAAGAAGAAGAATAAGAAGAATAAGAAGAAGACTATAAACTTATTATGTAAACTTGATCATTTTGTGCTAACATAAGTAATTTTGGAGCTAACCCATAGGAAACTAAGCATATAAGCTCTAAGTTAGCATATTAGAGCCAATTTAGGTAAAATGAAGCTAACCTATGTCATTTTGGAAAAGAAGAAGAATAAGAAGAAGACTATAAGCTTATTATGTAAACTTGATCATTTTGTACTAACATAAGTTATTTTGGAGCTAACCTATAGGAAACTAAGCATATAAGCTCTAAGTTAGCATATTAGAGCCAACTTAGGTAAAATGAAGCTAACCTATAAGAAACTAAGCATATTAGAGATAACATAGGTAACTTAGTATATATATATATATATCATTTTGGAGATCTGACATACCTGACATAGTTCAGTTCTCATTGTTCTTCTCCTTCTCCTTCCTCAGCCTGATGCGCCAAGAGCGGCGAGGCGGTGGAGGCAGTGGGATGTAGTCTTCTACCACAATTGGCGTGGTCATGTCGCCCAGCTGTGGGATCGCCGGTGCCACCACCGGTGCGTGGTCATTGTCAGGCACCACCACCATCGTGAGGCGACCTTTAGGCAGGACAGGCACGACCATCGCTAGGTCATCCTCAGCAACCTCCATCTCTTGCCCATGGTCAACCACCACCATCTCTTGCCCATGGTCAGCCACCACCATCTCTTGCCCTTGGTCAGCCACCACCAGCGCTAGGTCATCCTCAGCCTGATGCCCATTGTCATCCTGCAGCTCCTCATCCCCACTCTGCTCCTCTCCCGCACTCTAGTCCGGATCATCCTTCTTGTTGTCTTTGCTGCTGCCAGAATCGCTGTTGCTTTCGCTAAAGCCAGAATCGCTGTTACTTTTGCTACAGCCATAGTCGCTGCTGCTTTGGCTGTAGCCAATGTCGCTGCTGCTGCTCCCATTGCCTGTCCAAATGCAACAATGACCGTTAACAATCGATGTGAGACAAAGCCAAATGTAGAGGAATAAGAAGAGGGAGAACGTACTGGCATCATCATCGTCAACGTAGCGCATGCGACACATAGTCGCGTTGAACACCTTCACGATGAGCATGGTGGTGTCGTCCTCGTACCTGAAGAGAAGGAAGTACCCCAGCCGCAGGTCGTAGGCACGGTAGAACTTCTCCCACCCACGATACAAGTACATGTGGCCCTCCTTGATCAACAACTCCACATCCCACAGCCTGCATAACCCGTTGCCAGCCTGTCGCAACTTCACATTATTTGGCGGATCTTCACCCAACATGTTCATAAAACTGTCAGGCAGCCTCTGCAGTTTGGGACAATGAGTGATGTAGCAAACAACAGATATCATAATGATATGGGTGAAGGGGAGATCTCTCATTTTATATACCTGCATCATGGATGATACTAAAGTCCCAAGTATGATACTGAAGAACTCGGAAGCATCCAACTCGTACTGCGGTGTGGCAGAGCGGCGGTGGCTGCTTCCCCCCATCTCTGATAAGCAGCAGAAGAGACCAATTAGTACCCTTACAACAGATCATAAAACATGCATGATAACAGGCTGTACTGAAAGTCCAATTGTACTGGACTATAAATTAGGGTAACAATGACACAGAAGATGGGAGCACCAAGTACACATTAGCAAAACAAAAAGGTACCATGCTTAAAAGGAAAGACCTATACAAACACCTCATATTAATAAGGTTGCTTGAACAAGTGTTATCTATCAATACATTTGGGGATTAGCACTAACAATTCAGAAGACCAAATGCTAACAAGGCAATCAACTAACTTGTTCAGTTACAGAGTAAGCTCATCTGCAGCCCCATCATGATAACCACAAAGAGGAATGTCCACAGACAAACCTTTGGTTAAACAAGGTATGTATGGTCTCTCAATTCACCAACATGACTGATAGGCATGTTAATACATCTACCATATAAACCTTTGGTTCAGAAAAAGTATGCAAACAACATTGCAACTGATGATATCACAATCATAGTGCCATTCTAAACCAATAGCACATTTGATTCAAGGTATGAGGTGGGTCGGCCAAACCATTTTTTTTGAACAAAGGCACATATACAAAAGACCACTTATGCCAACAGTATGGTTTATATTTGTTCCCAATAGGGAATTGATCACCGTGTGGTTTGAGTGAAACCTATGTCTGTCACTTTAATTCTTGTTGGGGTTTATCCCCTATACCTCCTAATCCCTGTCCACTTCATTGTTGTTCGGTTGGTCGGGGGTTGAACAAAACTTGTACAGGAATACAGTTTAAATGTTGCACTAACTAAACATTCATCAATGAATTCAGTTTGTACAGGGAATGCTTGAAATATTCACGGAATGGACTGCAGGCATTGCACTGAGTAAAAATTCATCTCTGAATTCAGTTTTTACAGGGAATATGGTGTAAGCAAGGCACATCCATTGTTAGATACTATAGTTGAAGTTTCAGAAATGACCAACACATAATAGCATCTCACTCAACGTTGTGACCTCCCCCTGCTTGAGTCTATCCTTGTGTACTTGCAATCACAAACATTGGCGATTTTTTTGTAGCGTTTATTATCATCTACAAGTCACTGAAAATGTGACATGGATTTGCACAAGGAAAAGGGTAAGTAATTCAGTCAATCATGATGACTAAAAAGTTGGTTGACCTAAGAAAAAGTCTACAAACTTTTAGTACTCCTCCTCCCTTCTATTTCTACATGTGATCCCTTATTATCAGACCTGTGGGAGTCAACTTGTATCATTTGTTGACAAGAATATTATATCTATTTCACAGTATTTTTGGAAACTCAAGTGGACAATAGTTTGAAAATACACAAAGATGCCACTCTTAAGATGCACCTTGCTTAAACTTAATGTTGGCTTCCATTTCTTTCCCTTAACATGTGAATGTCTCTGTTTAGCCTCTCTGTTTTCTAGAAGATCAATGCTTTCTGTTTATTTGGCTCGAGTGTTTGTTGTATTCAGCTCAGTTTAGCTCCCTGCCAGTTTCCGTCAACTCAGAAAGGAAAAGAAATCCTTGATTTTTTGTGTATACTTGTATGGCATATGTTTATAATATTTTTGATTTTAGTGAACGGTCAGATCAAAAAGTTCAGGTTATACGACATGGTTCTAGTTGTTTGGGACTAGCTGAACTTTGGCAGCTGCTGCTGGTGTTGGATCATGATGAAAATTCAAACCAAGGCATAGCTCAGGAAAACCAGATGATCTACACTGCCACGGTCGAGGGGAGGGAGGGAGGGAATGGGGAATGGTGGAGAGAGGGAGGAAGGAGGAAGGAGTAGAGGTACCTAGTCGCCAGAGGGGTCAGGGTCGGGGTCGGCGAAGGGGTCGGGGTCGCGGTCCGAGCTCGTCCGGGTCCTTGCTCGCCGCGGTAGAAGGAGAGCAGGGGCGGGTGGCGGAGGACGGCAGTGGCAGGCGGGGTGGGCACATCGGGGCCGTGCTCGCCGGCTGCTGCAGGGGCCGGAGGAGGCCCTCGCTCGTCGGAGGGAGGAGGAGAGGAGAGGAGCGGGTGGAGCACGCTCGGCCGATCCCGTTCGGGGGGGCGCGGGGGCGGTGGGGGTGGAGTCCCGCTGGGGTCGGGGCGGCGGCGTCGGGGCAGCGCAAGACCACAGCTGCGGCGGCAGCGCCGACGGCATGCAGGCGCGGCGGACGGAGGGGTTAGAGCAATAGGGCGGCGGCGTATGGTTGGGGTCGAGTGGGGGATCTGGCGAGGGAGGGAGGAAGGCCACAGTGCGAGGGGGATAGGTGTAGTGGGGGGAGGGTTTTAATGGCGCACCTCCCCCTGGTGTGTTAGAATTTTGTTTTATTTACTAGCCCGACTTTTTAGGTTATATTCCACCTAAACCTATCTCCATTAGAACACGCCCACTAGCCCGACTGGTCAGCACACAGCACACACACTAGGAGGTCCTGGGTTCGATCCCTAGGCTCCCCAATTTTTGTTTTTATGCATTTAAAATGTTGTTTGATATTTATTTGTGTTTAAATATGTTCAAACTTGTTTTAATCATAACGGTAATATTTTTTATAAAAACAGTAATATTTTTTTATAGAATATCATCAAATTTGTTATTTGAAAATATTTATGAATATGAAAAAATATCATCAAATTTATTATTTGAAAATATCATCAAATTTGTTATTTGAAAATATAATCAAATTTGTTTTTTTTGCAATTTTAGTTGCATTCATTTGTGATGGTGGAGCGGGCCGGGGAGGGTGCGGGGGGGCGGCGGCGGCGGTTGAGTGGGGGAGGGTGCGGGGGGTTGGCGGCTGCGGCCGGTGGAGCGGGGAGATGGTGCGGGGGGGTGCTTGGCGGCGAAGGGGGCTGGATCTGGCGAGGTGGGATAGCGATCGAGATGGAGGGGGATCGAGATCAAGTGTCCATGAAATCTAGCACTAACCTAAACCAACCACTAACCTAAACCTATCAATAACCTAATTAAACCTAAACAGCAACGAAAAACAGTAGAAAAAACAAAAAAAATGCTCACCTTGGCTCCGGGGGCAGGGGGTGGTGGTGGACGGCCGCGGTTAGGGCACCGGCGGCGGGCCTGGCTCCGGGGGGGGGGGGCGCGAGGCGGACGCAGGGGGCCCGCGGCGAGCCTGGCTCCGGGGGCGGCGGCGAGCCTGGCTCTGGGGGCGGCGCGGGCGCAGGGGCCGACGGGCAGGTGGTGGGGGCGGCGGTTACTAACAATTATTTTTTTCAAAACTACTAATGGCGCACGGTTGGTTTGGTGCGCCATTACTATGTCAAATAGTAATGGCGCACTGTACAATGGTGCGCCATTAGTAACATATTTTTTTATTTTTTTTTCAAAACTACTAATGGCGCACCAGGCCCCGGGTGCGCCATTAGTAATATATTACTATTGGCGCACCAACACATGGTGCGCCATTAGTATATAGTAATGGAGCACCACATGTCTGGTGCGCCATTAGTGGCCATATCATCTATAGTCCTTTTCCTAGTAGTGGCATCTGCTTAGCTTACACATTATACCTTTGAATATGACATGCCTTTCTGTTTTTGGTACATACTAGTACATCTATGTATTAACCATGTTCTTACATCAAACTAATGTTCTTGTTTATCCCTCATCAATCACTTATGACAAGGCAGGCAGGCAAGGGGACTACTCATTTAAAGAATGCAGTGTCAGCCTCAAGACATGATTCTCAAGAAACAGAAATGCTAGATGAAGATAGTGAACGTAGCTCTGTAGTTGATTACAGCATTTCCCCTACACTAGCAACGCAGGTGCTTGCTCTAACTTGGCAGCGTGATATGTGCTTGCATGTTGCATATGGTGTCTAGATTGTAATTCTTCCAATCTCGTTAAACTGCATGTGCTAGTCTGCTTAGCTTATACATTATACCTGTTAATGTGACATGCCTTCCTGTATTTAGTACATAGTACATCTGTCTATTAAGCATGTCCTTACATAAAACTATTGTTTTTTGTATCCCGCATCAATCAATATGACGAGACACGTTTAGTATATGCAGTGCGATATTAATTGTATCTTTCATATGATTTATAGCATGCACTGCTTCTAATTTGTTGAAATTCCATTTATGATGGGACGCTTTTAACTTGGCAGAGTCATATTGGTTGCATCTTTCATGTGGTGTCTAGCTTGCATTGCTTCTTATTTGCTAGAATGGTTTCTGCTTAGTTTACACAAACAGTTGTGAACATGCCATGTCGTCCTGTTTTTCGTACATATTCCATCCTGGTATCATGTGTTTGCCTTACATCAAAGTAGTGATTGTCAGTATCATGCATGAATGAGTTCTGAAGAGAGAATTTATTGCTTTTTCTTGTCGGTTTTACTTGACAATTCAAAATCAATAAATTAGAAGGAAGTTAGCAAGGCAGCGGATAAAGGTGCTCCTTCCGAACGGAGGGCCTCTACAGTTTCTACTCCTCCACACCCCCAAGATGATTTCCAAGACAACACATGCATAGACACTCAACAAAGCTGTGTTTATGATGAGCACGTCTCCCCTAGTGTAGCATCACCGGTGCTCCCTCTAACTTGGCACTGTTATATGTGGTTGCATGTTATGTGTGATGTCTAGCTTGTAATACTTCTAATTTTGTTGAATTCCATCTGCTTACTTTACACATTATACTTGAATAAGACATGTGTTCCTATTTCTAGAACATATAATATCTGTCTATCACACCATGTTCTTACATCAAATTACTATTGTTGTGTAACCTTGAAAATGCAACTATCCCTAGGTGATTTTGGTAATTCCTAACAACATATAGCTCATTGAGCTAATACTATTCCAAGAAAAATATTTTAGGAAAGCTCAAGGAATGGCATGGCATGGATGCGGAAAGTGGATCCCTCAAAATACTAAGGATAAAAGGATTGGCTCAAGCTCAAAAGCTCAAGACTCTACATTTTATATTTTAGTGATCCAAGATCACATTGAGTCTATAGGAAAAGCCAATACTATCAAGGAGGGATGAGGTTGTCGGTGTTCTGGTAACGGGGGTACCCAGACTTGCCTGCATGCGGCCTGCGGCGTGGCTCAAGGGGTGGCCCAGTACGGCCCATCTTCATCAACACAAGCTCAAGACCCTCGCGAGGGGCCAAGCCTCGTGGGGCGGACGACAAGAAGCTTCCTCGGGCACGGCCTCATCAGGCTGGCTCGCGTGGAGGCGGAGAGATCAAGGCAGGGTACCTCACGAGGTGCCCATGACGCAAGCCATGACGACCAAGCCAGGCGGGCGCCGGCCCGCGCAGATTCCTTGTTTCCTCTTTGGTGCAAAGGGAGCAAGCGCAGACAAGAGTATCAAGCAAAGGCAACCATTTCGGTGCAACAAGACCAAGACCAGCAGAACGGCAGGATGGAGGTCATCGTGGAGCCCAAGCCAGCGTCACCGCCAGAGTCTTTGGCAGGCGAGGACCGACTTTAGTCAGGATAAGTGTACTAGATGTTCCCCTTCAAAATGGCCAATTGTTGGCGCCCTTCCCGCTCAATATTTGGGAAGAGGCCCAGGGCCTCGCTCTATAAATAGGACTAGCCACTCTCAAGGCAGGGGATCGAGCAGTTGAACCCTAGCCAGAACCACCAACGCAAGAACACCCCTCGCGAGGTAGTTCTTCCTTGTATTGTTCATCATCAGCCCCTGAGGCAATCCACCACACCACAAACTAGAGTAGGGTATTACACCACAATGGTGGCCCGAACTAGTATAAACCTTATGTCCCCTATGTTGTTCTTCATGTAGTTTAGATCCTTGTGAGGCGACGAGACATAGGTAGGTAGGAGGTGCGATCTGCGCGTGCACCCCAGAGTTCAAACCTAGAGGGTCTGCCGGAACCCGAAATCCGACAGAGGTGTTGCTTGATGAGTTTCTTGCTTGAAGTGCTTAGTGATATGCTCCAAAACCCTCAACTACTTTCTCATATCCACATATGACCTAAATCTAAAGTCAAACTCGGCCCCCCGATTCTTTCTATCCGGCGCCACCGAGTTCAGATGTCATAGCCACTGCCACAAACCCTAGGCAAATCGGTCTCATCGATAGGGATCTCGGTCTCACCGAGATGGGATTGTAATCTCTCTGTTTCCCTTCGTAACGTTTCGGTCTAACCGAAGTGAGCGACCGGACCCACCAAGATTGCAATGTAAACTCTCTGTTTCCCTTTCATAACATTTCGGTCCCACCAAAAAGAGCGAATCGGTCCCACCGAGTTTACCTGACCAACTCTCTGGTTAGCTAATTACCAAAATCGGTCTCACCGAGTTTGTGTAGTCGGTCTCACTGAGATTACGGTATGCCCTAACCCTAATCATATCGGTCCTACCAAGTTGCATGTCGGTCCCACCGAAATCACTAACGGTCACTAGGTTTACTGAATCGGTCCGACCGAGTTTGTTGATTCGGTCCCACCGAGATTGGTAAATTGTGTGTAACGGTTAGATTTTGTGTGGAGGCTATATATACCCCTACACCTCCTCTTAATTCGTGAAGAGAGCCATCAGAACAAACCTACACTTCCAACTTACCATTTCTGAGAGAGAACTACCTACTCATGTGTTGAGGCCAAGATATTCCATTCCTACCATATGAATCTTGATCTCTAGCCTTCCCCAAGTTGCTTTCCACTCAAATCTTCTTTCCACCAGATCCAAATCCTGTGAGAGAGAGTTGAGTTTTGGGGAGACTATCATTTGAAGCACAAGAGCAAGGAGTTCATCATCAACACACCATTTGTTACTTCTTGGAGAGTGGTGTCTCCTAGATTGGCTAGGTGTCACTTGGGAGCCTCCGACAAGATTGTGGAGTTGAACCAAGGAGTTTGTAAGGGCAAGGAGATCGCCTACTTCGTGAAGATCTACCGCTAGTAAGGCAAGTCCTTCGTGGGCGACGGCCATGGTGGGATAAACAAGGTTGCTTCTTCGTGGACCCTTTTTGGTGGAGCCCTCCGTGGACTCGCGCAACCGTTACCCTTCGTGGGTTGAAGTCTCCAGCAACGTGGATGTACGATAGCACCACCTATCGGAACCACGGCTCAAAAATCACCGTGTCTCCAAATTGCATTTGAAATCTCCAAACCCTTCCCTTTACATTCTTGCAAGTTGGATGCTTTAATTTCCTCTGCTCTTATACTCTTTGCATGCTTGCTTGAATTGTGTGAAGATTGCTTGACTTGTGCTAAGATAGCTAAAATCTGCCAAAGACTAAAATTGGGAAAAGGTTAAGTTTTTAATTGGTCAAGTAGTCTAATCACCCCCCCTCTAGACATACTTCAAGGTCCTACAAACCTGCAACAATCACTTATCATAAGATATGTTTGACTTCGGAGTGTGATATAGGTTACATCTCACATTCTTTTCTAGCTTGTACTACTAATTTGTTGAAACGGCACTTATGATGAGACAATTTTAATTTGGTAGAGTGATATTCGTTGCATCTTTCATATGGTTTCTAGCTTTCATTGCTTCTAATTTGTTGAAATGCCTTCTCCTTAGTTTACACATCATAAGGTGTGAATATGCAATGTTGTGAATATGCAATGGAACTAATGACGAGAGACCTCTAACATGGTAGTGTGATGTTGTTTGCATCTTGCATATGATTTATTTCTTGTACTGCTACACATTTGTTTAAACGCCATTTATGATGAGACACTGTTAACTTGGCAGAGCGATATTTGTAGCATCTTTCATATGGTGTCTACCTTCCATTGCATTGCTTCTAATTTGGTGAAATGTCTTCTTCTTTGTTTACGCATCATAGTTTTGGTTATCTCTTCCGTCCTGTTTTTCATACATATTACATCCTCCTATCATGTGGTTGTCTAACATCAAAGTTCAGTTCGTCTGCATCACGCATCAATTTGTTCTGAAGAACTAAATTGTTATTCGTTTTTCTTGTCGGCTTGACTTAACATGGCACAGAGAAAGAGGAAGAAACACAGAATGGCAGGGAATGAGAAGCGGATGAATCCTGCAGATTCTGCTGGTACTGATGGTGCAATAGAAGGTCAAAGTCCAGCGGAAAATTCTACAAACACGCCATCCCATGCTACACGAGCTGCAAAAAAAGCAAAACAGAAACAAATAGCTGCCACCAAACAAGCAGAGATAGCCCTAGTTCTTGCAACACCTACCACAGTACTACCAGCTGCACGACTTACTCGTGCATCAACTGAGCTAGCAGCATGTTCCCAAGCTCCCTTGCCACCTGACACTACTTCCCAAGCATTCTTGACACAAGACGAGTTGGCAATATCAGATGAACCTTGTGAGCTTCAACAGCAAGAAGGTAGTTGCTGGAGTCAAGTTGCAGTTGCATGCTTCTTTATATGTAGTCTCATAGTTTGATGTACACTAACACTTCCTATGTTCGTTGTTCGACTAGCACCTAGGCGCAAGAGGAAACAAACATGAGGGATATTGCTCGATAGGTTAACTAAATCTAGAGGAGGAACAATGGAGATCCATTTTGAGGCAGGTTTGAAAAGGCGACGTGATGCTACAGAGTCAGCCAAGTTAGTATCAGAGGTAGCGGTTGCCGTTAGGTGTCATGTACGTATCCTCCCAACATGGATTTAGTACAGGAATGACAAAGACGAAACCCAGTTCAACACCTTCCTCGACCATTTATCTGTAAGTATGGTTATGTATGGAAACTAGTAATATCATCTTGCTCTATCCCATACTTTCTAGGTTGCTGATAATGAGACTCCCATAATTTTCAACAGATGAGGTTCAAGTTGGATAGCCAAGATGACGCAACCAGACAAGCTTGCACCCATGTTTTCAAGTCTGCTCTGCGACAGTATCGGTATAACTTGAGGAAAACTCACTTTGAAGGCAAGGCTAACAGTGAACTTTCCCAAACTTCTCTAGTGGAAAATATATCGGATGAAGACTGGAGGGGCCTAGTTTAACACTGGTCTGATCCGAAGTATCAGGTACATTATATATATGTGATCAGATCACATGTTGAAGTCCTATTTACGCATGTGCCACACAAATCTATCTTCTTCTAGGTGAACTATTCAAAGAACAAGGCCAACCGTACGAAAGTGAAATTCCAATAGACGATAGGATCTCGTAGCTATATTGCACACTGCAAGGCTCTTGTAATTAGCTGCTGTTTCACTCTTTTCGCTGTACCATATTATCAGATCTATATTGACTTGTTCGAAGTGGAGAGGAAAGCCCGCAAGGACCAAAAACTACCTGAACCAAATGTTGTGGAAATCTTCAAGGACTGTCACACCAGCAAGAAGGAGGGCATGACTACACGAGTCAAAGCCGATGTTGTAAGTCCTTAATCCTCATGCCTTTTAACTACTACTTACTCTAACTTGTGCCTTGAACTGCATGGTTTGCAGCCAATGTCTATTACTCTATTCAATTTTATACACAATTGTCTTAGCATATCATTGCACCTTACAAGGTTTAAAAGAGAGGAGTGATGTTCCTTTGATCTTGACCCGTAATCTAGTTTCGTGTTGTACTTGCCCACACAACGTTACAATTGCATGTTTGTCTGTTCTCAGTTGTTTTGTGATATGAATGATGTCATACTATGCTTACCGTATTATAAACTTCGTCTCTTTATCCTTAGCCCTCAATACAATGTGAAGAAATAGATAATACATTAGCGATGGTACATGGTCATATGTTTGGAACTTGGTTTTATTATGTACTTTGCAATAAAATACAACTAATGTTTTACATGGGTTCACCAGAATAAGTTTTGTATATAGACCAAAGCTATTTTGTTTGGTTTTGCTGCCTCCTTAATATCTTATGTTCTGGTACTACTAATGTAAAACCTCAACTTTTCAGTGAGCTATGGAAAAAATGGTGGAACCGCCACCTTCTGAAGGTGGCGAGGCAACTATAACCGCAATGTCAGCTCTTGCTGTAGTGGGTCAGTACATGTCCACTAACAGTGCCAAAAGCATGTTCCTGCGTAATACTGGGTTGGTTGTTAAGGCAATATCGTCCAAACTGCCTCATGATCAAGATATGCAAGCTCAAAGCAATGTTGTATCAGCGCTCCAGACACAAGTCCATTCCCTAACAAAGACCCTTTGTGAAACAAGGAGAGACATTGTTCGATGTCGTCAAGATATGCATGGTTTTGAAACAAGACTATCAGACATTTGCTATGTTGTTCAGGAGCCTAGGGGAAATGAAGGCGAGGGTTATGGTGCTCCATCGGACAATACAGCATGAAAACATAACAGTCAGGTCAAATGAACTGAGCTGCTGAACTTCTGGTGGTGCATTTATCTGCTAGACTGTTAAGTTTTATGCCAACCTTCCTTTTGTTATATAGTTGTAATTTGTTTTGGTGCGATACAAAATTTATTCTTAACGTGCAGCCACCGGCTGAAGTAAACAACAAACCATTTTTGTATAGTGTAGGGATTTCCCTATATTTGCACTGGTGGCGATCTTTGATGCCGAGTGGATGTAATCTGTGCAATCGCCTTAATAGCCTAGCGTTAGTTTCGGCCTTATTTCTTTCCTAGTCTTCTTTTTCCCTGGTTTGCTAGTGGCCGCTACTACCATGGGTCTTCCACGGGCCGTAGGATCCATGGGTCTCCTGCGGGCCGTAGGATCCATGGGTCTCCTACGGGCCATCGATAAATGGGCCTCCAACAGGGCCATAGAATCGGTCGGCCTCGGGCCATCGGATAAATGGGTCTACATGGGCCGTAAGCGGGCGTAATTGGTATCGGACCAGCACGGTAACTGTCGTGGAATTAACACGTCAGATGTCCTTAGTGTCAGGACTTAATCGCGAGGCCAACGCATCTATGTGGTAGCTTGAGAGGGGTTGATCGGGACGAGAGACGTAACACGCAAGACAAGGATTTAGACAGCTTCGGGCCCCAAGAAACATCATCCGGTAACAACCCTACATGATGTTTGTGGCTAGGTCTCATTATGCTCATGAGAAGAGTCGCCGTAAGCCGGCTCCCCCTTTGTGTCTAGCCCTAGATATTGTTTCTTGTTTCTTGTCCCTCTTTGGGGAGCCCTGCCCCTCCTTATATAAGTTAGAGGGGCGGGTTACATGTGGAGTCCTAGTAGGACTAACCTATCTTGTACTACAAGCCGGATACAAGTCCGGGTCTTGATTCCTTGTAAGGGAGATACTCCTTACGCCTTTCCCCTTAAGCCGGCATATCATGACGTAAGCCGGCCTTCTGGGCCTTGAGCCTCCTGGGACCCCAGGTCTTGTCCCTCCTCTGATCCGCTTGCCAGGCCACCCATAAGTCGCCAGGATCGGGCGGGTCACTTAGTGTGTCGTCCAGTCAGGGCGGGTCATTAGTGAGTCGCCAAGTCCGGCCGGGTTATACCTTGCGGCCGGGTTACACCGCGGGGTATATCCCCGACATTATCCCCCAAGTTTAGCTTGGATTTATCCATGGTAAACGTATGCTGCAAAATAAACACAAGAACAAATTTGACAGGTTGTGCTCCGGGTTAAGAATTCTTGTGAACCGGCACCTGAACATCCTTAAGTCCTTGTCATTTCCTTCTTCTAGAAAATCCGGGTCAATAGACCAGCTTCACAATCAATTTGCTTGTAGAAGAAATATTGTAAACAAATAATCCATCTGAGTCGGCTTCTAAAGCGCCGGCTTAAAATTATAGGTTTTGAAATACTCGTCTGATTTCAACCGGCTTAAAGGTAGAAATCTTGCCGAGTTATAATTTCCAAAATCTCCGGGTTATAAAAACGGATAATTCCTGGTCATGATTGTTTCCAATGCCGGTTCATGATTGTTGCCAATGCCGGTTCATGATTATTGATGATGCCGGGTTATGATTGTTGCAGACACCGGCTCATAATGATTGGTGATGCCGGGTCAATCTGGTTTGCTCAAAACTGAAAATTGGAAGATATTTCTCCCTTATATCCATATTACCTGTAGCCCCCAAGTGCCGGGTTGTCATGCTTGCAGCAACCTAGGACTTGTAATTGCCTTATGCTAATAAAACTTCAACCAGTGTAGCCCCCAAGGGCCGGGTCATTATGATGTGATGGGTTGGGTCTTCAATAAGGTGAGCAAACAATGACTTTGCATTAGCCCCCAAGTGTCATGGTGCATGCTTGCAGCGACATGAGACTTGCATATTTGATATAACCTCAATTTGAATAATGTAGCCCCCAAGTGCCGGGTCGTAAGCCTGCAGCCACTCGGGACTATTCCTTCCATTGTAGAATAAATCATATCCTTTGATAAAATAATAGCCATTGCGCTTAAGCGACTTTGAAAACCTCAATAATACTGGTTATTGATAATCACAATAGAAATTCAGCCATGTTGGCTATTCAAGATTTGAATAATATAACCCGGTATGAAAACCTCAATCATTCAATATCATTATGAAAATCCAGCCAGCTTTGGGTAATAAAAATTTGAATACCTCATCGGTTGATAAGTAAACCCGGAGTTTAAATACCCGGCAGCTCTTGGCCAACGACGATTTAATTCGCCTTCATTGTCAGCCGGAATTTTTATAACCCGGCGGCTTATAGCCTTTGAGAAAAATCCAGAACGGATAATTATTTTGAAGCTTCAAGTTTGGTAATGAGCTTGAACTTTAATCATTTATATGTCATATTCCTGCAAATCCTGCAAAGAGTTTAAACAACATATGCCCTGGCGACTTAACGTCAAAAGCCAGGGCGGATAACCACCCAAATGTAGTCTTATCCTGCACACAAGCAGATCACAAGATCCCTATGATCCTTTGAATGATACCGCCGGCTTATGTGACCCAGACAATGAAGTTGATAACTCAACTCTGTAAGATCCGGCACATATGATATTTGTAACAACTCAAATACTTGTGATTGTAAAAAAATAGATAAAAATTTTGAGCCTTCGGATTCGAATACGATCAGTAAACCGTTCCAAAGGGGTTAAGCTAAGATTCAAATACGATCATATAGCCCCCAGTGGCGTTGGCGTTGACGATCAAAGTGGGTATCGACAGCTATGTTCTCTTTGGTTCGAATACGACCTATGTTTGAACAGGAAAACCCCCAAATGACCATTGTGATATTGAATTAGTACTGCCAGTTTACATGACCTGTGTAATAAGGGTGATAATCCAATCCTTTAGAAGCCAATGCTTCCATATAAATGATGGTTGTCATAAGCTGGTGACTTATAGTCAAAAGTCAAGCCGGGTTAATCATAAACACTTATATACATGTGGGATATAATCCCCAAAAGGTCTCAAGTTAAGTAATTGTGGCTGCAATAAACTTTACCAGAGATAGAATAAAAACTTTTTGAGGCTTCTGATTCGGATACGATCAGTAAACCGTTCCAAAAGGGTTAAGCCAAGATTCGAATACGATCATATAGCCCCAAGTGGCCTGGCGATGCCGATCAAGTGGGTATCGACAGCTATGTTCTCTTTGGTTTGAATACGACCTATGTTTGAACAGGAAGCCCCCAAGTAACCATAAGAGTTGTTTAACGATGCTGATTCGAATACGATCCACGTCGATTCCCAAAGGGGTTGAGCTATGATTCGGATACGATCAAGAAGCCCCCAAGTAGGTTCAGCATTTGCTAATCAAAAGGGTATCGACAGCTATGTTCTCTTTGGTTCGAATACGACCTATGTTTGAACAGGAAGCCCACAAATGACCGTATAAATTTTGGCATTGCGCCGATCAAGAGGGTACTGATACCTATGTCTGATGAGCACGAAGCCCCCAAGTGACCACAATAAGATAAACCGTAAAGTAGGATACCCATGTTTTGAACCGGAATTTCTTAAACCGGATATTGAGATCCTCAAATCTTTGTAAGGGACAAATTTACCTTGATCCGGATGTTGAACCGGTTTTGAAAACTTCCAAGCTTTGCGGTAGAAAGATGTCTCTTGAACCGGATTTTAAATCAGAATTTTCATCAGTATGGTAGTGTCCTCCGGAACCGGGTTATCATCCCCTCCCATGACCCGGAGTTCCCGAGTCATGTCACTGTAGCCCCCGAGTTTTAAGACTACTCCATATTTGACCGTGATATAAACAGTATGTGTCATTCAACATCTCAGTGACATAACTTGAGTAATTGCTCTTTTAAAGAAAGCAATATATAATATATAATATACTGGATGGATTTCACCTGATGTGTTGAGCCGGAATTAATCCGTCGCAGAGTTGATGATCACCGCGGTAAGGTTGAAATCAATGACGGGTGAGTCGGCCACGGGGCGGACAGATGAGTCGGACGCGGTGTTGTAAGCCGGTGCGGATGAGCAAGTCAACCGCAGGAGCAGTAAGCCACTCGGACGCCGAGTCAGCCACGGGGGTGGACGGGTAAGTCGCTCGTCACATTGTAAGCCGGCACAGACGTGTGAATCGGCTGGCACATTGATGTAGATCGGACCGCAGGGGCGGCGGCTTGCACACACCTGTTGAACAATAAGCGGTCGCCGATGCTGTTGCATGATTATGCTACCACACACTCCATGAATATGGCATTACACCATCTTTATGATGAATCATTGTCCTGCACATAAAGGTGTACATACCAAAGTGATTGTTTTTTGACAAAAAACAATATGCGCCAATAAAATAATCTTAGATGGATATCACCTGATATATTTGAAAAATAGACATAAAATGTCCGCTAGAATCTGTCCAGGATGTCTTGTAGTGCGATTTCAACTTTTGAACAGACAAAGCACTACCAGTACTTGGTCTTATGTGGGATGCAACAGTAACTTGGAACGGAGATGAACCGACAACAGTGGCATGTGGCGGAGCGCATCTGAAGTAATACAAGGCCATGGCGGGTCGCAGCCACGGCGATAGGCTATAGGTGGAGGCGAAGCACTCCAGCGTCGGCAGCTCGGAGCAGAGAGGGCGGATCTGGCAGCCGGGCCTCACACGGGCGGTAGGAACGACGGCTCGAGGCCAGGGCAAACCGGTCTGGCGCAGGCAACCGTGAGCAGTGAGACAGCGAACCGGCGGAGAGCGTGCCCGATTCGATCATAGCGGCGGCTCAGCAGGAAAAGGCGCCAGGCCGCGGCGACTCAGGTAAGCCGTAACAAGGGCCCTGGCTGCAGAAGCGAAGACGGGCCACTAACGGCTCATGGTCGAAGGAGACGGGCCAGTGAAGGCCATGGAGGCAGCGTGGCGGCTCACGGACAGGTCTTGGCGGAGGCCGGCTGACGCGTCATGTTGATATACTCGTATTTTGATATTTAGAGACGTATGATTCCTTGATCCATACGTGGATTAGTAGTGCTAGCATCATTTTGGTAAACGAGCTAACCCATCTTCCTGTGGATTCTTCCGCTGACATCTTCAAAAACTCCACACAACTCTTTGCCAATTGAACCGATCGGTCTTGACGCTTTGACCGGCAGAACTGGGCAGGCGAAGATGGAACAAAGTTGTAGCAGAATTGGGCAGTTGCACCGGCGACTCGGAGAAGGTGAGGCCTCGGCGGAAAAACCGGCGACTTGGTGGTCGCACCTGGTTGCTTGAACCGGCGATTTGGGATCCGACTCAAGGAAGTGGCGACTCGCCGACGATGTGGTTGGTGGCTTAGCAGACCCCCGGCGAACCTGCTTTTGAGGGACTCCGGCAAATGACTTGGCTAAGGCGGCTCGATGCGGTGGAGGTGAGGTCGTTCCCCAAGGGCGACTCAGCGCAGCCACGATGCGGGAGCCGCCGGAGGCGACGTCGACGCGAGGGACGGTGGCGACGCAGGCGAGCTGGGCGAATGAGGCGGCGTGCCGGCGGCTTGTAACAGAGGCAAAGCCGGCGGCGCAGCAACGGCCCGGCAGGTTGGATGCGCGAACCGGCGACAGCGGGGGCGCAGTGGGTCAACGAAGCGGGTCGTAGGAGGAGTCCGAGCCCATCGATCCTTCCGTGTCCAGGTCGCAAATCCCTTCTTTTTTTTAATCGAGAGTTAGCAACGGCCACGAGCACAGGCAACAGCATCAGCAACTTGCGGCTAGCAGATCGACACCTTGGGCCAGGTGGCAATCTTCTCAAAACTAAAAACGCCAAGTATAGCAGAAGAAAGAATTTTATCGTATTCATGTCGGTCTTGACCGTAGCAAAAAATCTATCCGTCCTCGGATCGATGCACTGAAGACTCGCGTGCGGTGGCGCACATGACAGAGCCCTAACTTCTGTTGAATCTAAACTCACATATCCCGTTCTGAAAATACGATCTTGATCAGAACACAATGGATTTATCAACTTTGCTTCAATGTTGCCGTAGATCCTTTTGTACCGTCTCTTGTTACTCCGGCAGGTCATAATCTTCTCGACCCCTAAGATAGATCCCTTCAAGAACTCAACACCACCGTGCGTGAGCCCCACGGTGGGCGCCAACTGTCGTGGAATTAACACGTCAGATGTCCTTAGTGTCAGGACTTAATTGCGAGGCCAACGCATCTATGTGGTAGCTTGAGAGGGGTTGATCGGGACGAGAGACGCAACACGCAAGACAAGGATTTAGACAGCTTCGGGCCCCAGGAAACATCATCCGGTAACAACCCTACATGCTGTTTGTGGCTAGGTCTCATTATGCTCATGAGAAGAGTCGCCGTAAGCCGGCTCCCCCTTTGTGTCTAGCCCTAGATATTATTTCTTGTTTCTTGTCCCTCTTTGGGGAGCCCTGCCCCTCCTTATATAAGTTAGAGGGGCGGGTTACATGTGGAGTCCTAGTAGGACTAACCTATCTTGTACTACAAGCCGGATACAAGTCCGGGTCTTGATTCCTTGTAAGGAAGATACTCCTTACGCCTTTCCTCTTAAGCCGGCCTATCATGACGTAAGCCGACCTTCTGGGCCTTGAGCCTCCTGGGCCCCCAGGTCTTGTTGCTCCTCTCATCCGCTTGCTAGGCCACCCATAAGTCGCCAGGATCGGGCGGGTCACTTAGTGTGTCGTCCAGTCAGGGCGGGTCATTAGTGAGTCACCAAGTCCGGCTGTGTTATACCTTGCGGCCGGGTTACACCGCGGGGTATATCCCTGACAGTAACGGGCCGTTAACAGGCCGTAGGACAGCAAAGGCTTAATTCTGTCACGGGCATAACATGTCGTTAATGGGCCAGAATATAGGACGGGCTGGAAACGGCGCAATGTGTTAACAGGCCAGAAATGGGCAGACTCTTGCCATGGGCCGAATTTGGCCCATTAGGGTAACAGGCCAGTAACGGGCCGACTCTTGCCATGGGCCGAATTTGGCCCATTAGGGGAACGTGCCAGAAATGGGCCGGCTCTTACCATGGGCCGAATTTGGCCCATTAGGGTAACAGGCCAGTAACGGGCCGGAAGTAATCGAGGGCCGAAAAGGAGCCCAAGAACGTATGGGCCATCAATAGGCCGAAAGCTAACACGGGTTGAAAACGGCCCATGTAAATCACGGGCCGTTAACGGGTACAAAGAAAATTACTGTTCATTATGGGCTAGAGTCACCGTGGGCCTGTAAATGGCCGAAATATACGAAGGTCTCATATGGGCCGAAATACGTTGTGGGCCATACATGGGCCGAAAGTGAAATGGGCTGGTGTTATATTCGACGGTGTTGATTGCGACGACGTCTACTTAGCGGCAGACGAATTTTTGAGGGAAGCCGACAATCAACGGATGTTGTTGCTGGGTCCACCTGTCGCATCGGGGACTGATACTGACATGCAGACCGGCGATGAGACTGACACCGGTGCCGAGACCACCGCCGAGACCAGCGGAGCCACCCTAGAACCGAAAGCAAAGAGGGCTCGACGCCTAAACCAGCTCATGATTTCTAGACTAGTGGTCATGGAGATGGACGACGGCATTTTTGAGCCAATAGCGCCCGAGGAAGCACGATCGTGCTACGGCAACCAAATAGGCTGCATCGTACGGACAACCACCACCATCAACGATGAGAAACTATAGAAGATAGATAATTTGAGGCCCTCTCTCCTAAAGAAGCTGCACCAGATATTCTTGTTCTCGGGCTAGAATGAAAAGGAATATAAAGATCCAGACAAGGACACAACAATGAAGAAGATAAACAAACACGCCATGACCAAGTTTAGCAACGCGTTGGCCGCCTGGAAAGCAAGGGTGAAACATCGGATCGTCAACAAAAGGAACCCAACTCCAAGATTGTAAAGGATAATCCGACAATCACAGAAGAGCACTTTGAAATATTCAAGGCGGCTTGCAAGGCCGAAGCTACCAAAAAAAAGTCGAAGTACATGAAGGGGCTTCAACAGAGGAATGCTACCTCGTGAGCACTGCGTTGGATTTCCCCGAAGAGGAGAGGATGATGCAGTAAAGTAGCGTAAGTATTTCCCTCGGTTTTAAGAACCAAGGTATCAATCCAGTAGGAGGCCACGCACAAGTCCCTCATACCTGCACAAAATGATAGCTACTCGCAACCAACGCGATTAGGGGTTGTCAATCCCTTCACGGTCACTTACGAGGGTGAGATCTGATAGAGATGATAAATAATATTTTTGGTATTTTTTGATATAGAGATGCAAAGTGAAAAGTAAAAGGCAAAGTAAAAACAAAGCAAGTATTAAATTAATGGAGATTGATATGATGAGAATAGACCCGGGGGCCATAGGTTTCACTAGTGGCTTCTCTCAAGAGCATAAGTATTCAACGGTGGGTGAACAAATTTCTATTGAGCAATTGATAGAATTGAGCATAGTTATGAGTATATCTAGGTATGATCATGTATATAGGCATCACGTCCGAGACAAGTAAACCGAAACGATTATGCATCTACTACTATTACTCCACTCATCGACCGCTATCCAGCATGCATCTAGAGTATTAAGTTAAAAATAGAGTAACGCCTTAAGCAAGATGACATGATGTAGAGGGATAACTTCATGCAATATGATAAAAAAACCATCTTGTTATCCTCGATGGCAACAATACAATACGTGCCTTGCAACCCTTTCTGTCTCACAATTCATCGGTAATGATTCAAATATTATTCATAGATAAGCTGGATCATAAACCCACAATTCATCGGTCTCAACAAAAACACCGCAAAAAGAAGATTACATCGAATAGATCTCCACAAGAGAGGGGGAGAACATTGTATTGAGATACAAAAAGAGAGAAGAAGCCATCTAGCTACTAGCTATGGACCCGTAGGTCTGAGGTAAACTACTCACACTTCATTGGAGAGGCTATGGTGTTGATGTAGAAGCCCTCTATGGTGGATGCCCCCTCCGGCGGAGCTCCGAAACAGGCCCCAAGATGGGATCTCGTGGATACACAAAGTTGTGGCGGTGGAATTAGGTTTTTGGCTCTCCCCTTGATCTGTCGGGGGTACGTAGGTATATATAGGAGGAAGGAGTACGTCCGTGGAGCAACAGGGGGCCCACGAGGTAGGGGGCTCGCCCAGGGGGGGAGGGCGCGCCCCCCACCCTCGTGACCTCCTCGGTTGTTCCTTGGAGCAGGGTCCAAGTCTCCTGGATCACGTTTGGTGAGAAAATCACGTTCCCGAAGGTTTCATTCCGTTTGGACTCCGTTTGATATTCTGTTTCTTCGAAACACTAAAATAATATAAAATTGGGCAGGGCCTCCGGTTAATAGGTTAGTCCCAAAAATAATATAAAATTGGAAAATAAAGCCCAATATAGTCCAAAACAGTAGATAAAGTAGCATGGAGCAATCAAAAATTATAGATACGTTGGAGACGTATCAGGGATCCCCAAGCTTAATTCCTTCTCGTCCTCGAGTAGGTAAATGCTAAAAAAAGAATTTTTGATGCCGAGTGATACTTTGGCATAATTTCAATGTAAATCTTCTTAATTGTGGTATGAATATTCAGATCCGAAAGATTCAAGACAAAAGTTCATATTGACATAAAAATAATAATACTTCAAGCATACTAATCAAAGCAATCATGTCTTCTCAAAATAGCATGGCTAAACAAAGTTCATCCCTACAAAATCATGTAGTTAGGCTATGCTTCATTTTCGTCACACAAAGATGTTCCCAACTTCTATACCCCCGATGACAAGCCAAGCAATTGTTTCATACTTAAATAATCTCAAACTTTTTCAACCTGCATGCAATATATGAGCGTGAGCCATGGATATAGCACTATGGGTGGAATAGAATAAGATGAAGGGGATTGTGTGGAGAAGACAAAAAATGAAAAAGTCTCACATTGACGAGGATAATCAACGGACTATGGAGATGCTCATTAATTTATGTCAACATGAGGAGTAGGGATTGCCATGCAACGGATGCACTAGAGCTATGAATGCTCAACAAAAGAAAACTAGTGGGTGTGCATCCAACTTGCTCGCTCATGAAGACCTAGGGCATTTGAGGAAGGCCATCGTAGGAATATACAAGCCAAGTTCTATAATGAAAAATTCCCACTAGTATAGACAACTTATGAGACTCACTACATGAAGAACAAGGTGGTACTTTGAAGCACAACTTATGAGACTCACTATATGAAGAACAAGGTGCTACTTTGAAGCACAACTTAAGAGACTCACTATATGAAGAACAAGGTGCTACTTTGAAGCACAAGTGTGGAAAAAGAGATAGTAGCATTGCCCTTTTTATCTATTTTTTATTTTATTTTGGGCCTTCTTTTTTTTCTTTTGGCCTTTCTCTTTTTTTGGGGGGCAATGCTCTAATAATGATGATCATCACACTTCTATTGATTACAACATAAGGATTACAACTCGAAACTTAGAACAAGATATGACTCTATATGAATGCTTCCGGCGGTGTACCGGGATGGTGCAATGAATCAAGAGTGACATGTATGAAAAATAATGCATGGTGGCTTTGCCACAAATACGATGTCAACTACATGATCATGCAATGGCAATATGACAAAAGTAATGTATGTCATGAATATGATGATGGAAGTTGCATGGCAATATATCTCGGAATGGCTATGGAAATGCCATGATAGGTAGGTATGGTGGCTGTTTTGAGGAAGATATAAGGAGGTTTATGTGTGATAGAGCGTATCGTATCACGGGGTTTGGATGCACCGGCGAAGTTTGCACCAACTCTCAAGGTGACAAAGGGCAATGCACGGTACCGAAGAGGCTAGCAAAGGCGGAAAGGTGAGAGTGCGTATAATCCATGGACTCAACATTAGTCAAAAGAACTCATATACTTATTGCAAAAATTTAGAAGTCATCAAAAGTCAAGTACTACGTGCATGCTCCTAGGGGATAGATTGGTAGGAAAAGACCATCACTCGCCCCGACCGCCACTCATAAGGATGCACAAGCCAGGTACACTTCATGTTTCAAATTTGTTACACAACTTTAACCATACGTGCATGCTACGGGACTTGCAAACTTCAACACAAGCATTTCTCAAATTCACAACTACTGAACTAGCAAGACTTTGATATTATTACCTAGCTCAAAACAATTATCAAGCATCAAACTTATCTTAGTATTCAATGCACTCAAAAGAAAGTTTCACATATCTTGAATACCAAGTATATTAACATTAAGCAAATTACCATGCTATTAATGACTCTCAAAATAATCTAAGTGAAGCATGAGAGATCAATTGTTTCTTTAAAACAAATCCACCACCGTGCTCTAAAAGATCTAAGTGAAGCACTAGAGCAAAAATTATCACGCTCAAAAGATATAAGTAAAGCACTATGAGCAAAACTATCAAGCTCAAAAGATATAAGTGAAGCACATAGAGTATTCTAGCAAATTCCAATTGGTGTATGGCTCTCTCAAAAGTTGTGTACAGCAAGGATGATTGTGGTAAACTAACAAGCAAAGACGCAAGTAATACAAGACGCTCCAAGCAAAACACATATCATGTGGTGAATAAAAATATAGCTCCAAGTGAATTACCGACGGAAGTAGACGAAAGAGGGGATGCCTTCCGGGGCATCCCCAAGCTTTGACTTTTTGGTGTCCTTGGATTATCTTGGGGGTGCCATGGGCATACCCAAGCTTAGGCTCTTGCCACTCCTTGTTTCATAATCCATCAAAAGAATTCACCCAAAACTTGAAAACTTCACAACACAAAACTCAATAGAAATCTCGTGAGCTCCGTTAGTGAAAGAAAACAAAAGACTACTTTAAGGTACTGTAATGACCTCATTCTTTATTTATATTGGTATTAAACCTACTGTATTCCAACTTCCTTATGGTTTATAAACTAATTTATTAGCCATAGATGCATTGAAATAAGCAAACAACACATGAAAAACAGAATCTGTCAAAAACAGAACAGTCTGTAGCAATCTGTAACTAACGCAAACTTCTGGAACTCTAAACATTCTACCAAAATAGGAAGTACTGGAAAATTTGTTTATTGATCAGCAGAAAAAAGAATCAATGCCAAAGCTCTTTTCTGTGATTTATTGAATTTTTTTCTCGTGAGCGCAAAGTTTCTGTTTTTCAGCAGAATCAAATCAACTATCATCGTAGGTTATCCTATAGGTTGTACTTGGCACAAACACTAATTAAAACATAAAACCACATCAAACAAAGTCTAGATGGATTATTTATTCCTAAACAGGAGCAAAACAAAAAACAAAAAATAAAATTGGGTTGCCTCCCAACAAGCGCTATCGTTTAACGCCCCTAGCTAGGCATAAAAGCAAGGATAGATCTAGGTTTTGCCATCTTTGGTAGGCAATCCATAAGTGGCTCTCATGATAGATTCATAAGGTAATTTTATTTTCTTTCTAGGGAAGTGTTCCATGCCCGTCTTTAAGGGAAATTGGAATCTAATATTCCCTTCCTTCATATCAATAATCGCACCAATCGTTCTAAGGAAAGGTCTACCAAGAATAATAGGACATGAAGGATTGCAATCTATATCAAGAACGATAAAATCTACGGGCACATAATTCCTATTTGCAACAATAAGAACATCATTAATTCTTCCCATAGGCTTTTTAATAGTGGAATCCGCAAGATGCAAGTTTAGAGAGCAATCTTCAAAGTCACGGAAATCTAGAAAATCACACAAAGTTTTGGGAATAGTGGAGACACTAGCACCCAAATCACACAAGGCATGAAACTCATAATTTTTAATTTTTATTTTAATAGTAGGTTCCCACTCATCATAGAGTTTTCTAGGGATAGAAACTTTCAACTCAAGTTTTTCTTCATAAGATTGCTTCAAGGCATCAACAATGTGTTCGGTAAAGGCCTTATTTTGACTATAAGCATGAGGAGAATTTAGCATAGATTGCAACAAGGAAATACAATCAATTAGGGAGAAATTTTCATAATTAAATTCCTTGAGATCCAAAATAGTGGGTTTAGCAACATCTAGGTTTTTATTTCTTTCAATCCCACTTTCATCAATTTCATCATCAAGGTCTAAAAACTCTGAATTCTTAGAACGCCTTCTAGGTAAAGGAAGATCATATTCAGTTTCATCATATTGCAAAACAAAGATTTAATGGGGTACACATCAATAACTTTTAGATCTTCATCTTGATTTTCATAGGAATTGGAAGAACATGCTTTCATAAAGGCATCTTTGGAAGCACGCATCCTAGTGGTTCTTTCTTTGCACTCATCAATGGAAATTCACATAGCTTTGAGAGACTCATTGATATTATGTTTAGGAGGAATAGATCTAAGCTTTAAAGAATCAATTTCAAGAGAAATTCTATCAACGTTCCTAGCCAAATCATCAACTTTAAGCAATTTCTCTTCAAGCAAAGCATTAAAATTCTTTTGTGAATTCATAAACTCTTTAACACTACTCTCAAATTCAGAGGGCATCTTATTAAAATTTCCATAAGAGTTGTTGTAGGAATTTCCATAATTATTAGAAGGATTACTAGGAAAAGGCCTAGGATTAAAATTCCCTCTATACGCGTTGTTACCAAAATTATTCCTACCAACAAAATTCACATCCATAGATTCATTATTATTCTCAATCAAAGTAGACAAGGGCATATCATTAGGATCAGAAGAAACACTCTTAGTAGCAAATAACTTCATAAGTTCATCCATCTTTTCACTCAAAACATTAATTTCTTCTATCGCATGCACTTTTCAATTAGTAGATCTTTTAGTATGCCATTGAGAATAATTTACCATAATATTATCTAGAAGTTTAGTAGCCTCTCCTAGAGTGATTTCGATAAAAGTGCCTCCCGCGGCCGAATCTAAAAGATTTCTAGAAGCAAAATTAATTCCGGCATAAAAAATTTGTATAATCATCCACAAGTTCAAACCATGAGTAGGACAATTACGTATCATTAATTTCATTCTCTCCAAGCTTGTGCAACATGTTCATGATCAAGTTGCTTAAAATTTATAATATCGTTCCTAAGAGAGATAATCTTAGCGGGAGGAAAATACTTAGAGATAAAAGCATCTTTGCATTTGTTCCAAGAATCAATACTATTTTTAGGCAAAGATGAAAACCACGCTTTAGCACGATCTCTAAGAGAAAAAGGAAATAGCTTTAATTTAACGACATCATTATCTACATCTTTTTTCTTTTGCATATCACATAAATCAACGAAGCTATTCAGATGAGTAGCGGCATCTTCACTAGGAAGGCCGGCGAATTGATCTTTCATAACAAGATTCAACAAAGCAGTATTGATTTCACAAGATTCAGTATTGGCAAGAGGAGCAATCGGAGTGCCAATGAAATCATTATTATTGGAATTGGTGAAGTCACACAATTTGGTAGCATCTTGAGCCATCGTGACAAACAAGCAATCCAACACACGAGCAAACAAACGAGCGAGGAAAAAGGCGAAAGGGAAAGAGAGGAGGAGATTGGGAAAGAGAGGGCGAATAAAACGGCAAGGGTGAAGTGGGGGAGAGGAAAACGAGAGGCAAATAATGTAATGCGAGAGATAGGGATTGTGATGGGTACTTGGTATGGTTGACTTTTGCGCAAACTCCCCGGCAACGGCGCCAGAAATTCTTCTTGCTACCTCGTGAGCACTGCGTTGGATTTCCCCGAAGAGGAGAGGATGATGCAGTAAAGTAGCGTAAGTATTTCCCTCAGTTTTGAGAACCAAGGTATCAATCTAGTAGGAGGCCACGCACAAGTCCCTCGTACCTGCACAAAACGATAGCTACTCGCAACCAACGCGATTAGGGGTTGTCAATCCCTTCACGGTCACTTACGAGGGTGAGATCTGATAGAGATGATAAATAATATTTTTGGTATTTTTGATATAGAGATGCAAAGTGAAAAGTAAAAGGCAAAGTAAAAACAAAGCAAGTAATAAAGTAATGGAGATTGATATGATGAGAATAGACCCGGGGGCCATAGGTTTCACTAGTGGCTTCTCTCAAGAGCATAAGTATTCTACGGTGGGTGAACAAATTACTATTGAGCAATTGATAGAATTGAGCATAGTTATGAGTATATCTAGGTATGATCATGTATATAGGCATCACGTCCGAGACAAGTAAACCGAAACGATTCTGCATCTACTACTATTACTCCACTCATCGACCGCTATCCAGCATGCATCTAGAGTATTAAGTTAAAAATAGAGTAACGCCTTAAGCAAGATGACATGATGTAGAGGGATAACTTCATGCAATATGATAAAAAAAACCATCTTGTTATCCTCGATGGCAACAATACAATACGTGCCTTGCAACCCTTTCTGTCACTGGGTAAGGACACCGCAAGATTGAACCCAAAGCTAAGCACTTCTCCCATTGCAAGAACTACCAATCTAGTTGGCCAAACCAAACGGATAATTCGAAGAGACTTGCAAAGATAACTCAATCATACATAAAAGAATTCAGAGAAGATTCAAATATTATTCATAGATAAGCTGGATCATAAACCCACAATTCATCGATCTCAACAAACACACCGCAAAAAGAAGATTACATCGAATAGATCTCCACAAGAGAGGGGGAGAACATTGTATTGAGATACAAAAAGAGAGAAGAAGCCATCTAGCTACTAGCTATGGACCCGTAGGTCTGAGGTAAACTACTCACACTTCATTGGAGAGGCTATGGTGTTGATGTAGAAGCCCTCTATGGTGGATACCCCCTCCGGCGGAGCTCCGGAACAGGCCCCAAGATGGAATCTCGTGGATACACAAAGTTGTGGCGGTGGAATTAGGTTTTTGGCTCTCCCCTTGATCTGTCGGGGGTACGTAGGTATATATAGGAGGAAGGAGTACGTCCGTGGAGCAACAGGGGGCCCACGAGGTAGGGGGCTCGCCCAGGGGGGAGGGCGCGCCCCCCACCCTCGTGACCTCCTCGGTTGTTCCTTGGAGCAGGGTCCAAGTCTCCTGGATCACGTTTGGTGAGAAAATCACGTTCCCGAAGGTTTCATTCCGTTTGGACTCCGTTTGATATTCTGTTTCTTCGAAACACTGAAATAGGCAAAAAAAACAGCAATTTTGGGCAGGGCCTCCGGTTAATAGGTTAGTCCCAAAAATAATATAAAATTGGAAAATAAAGCCCAATATAGTCCAAAACAGTAGATAAAGTAGCATGGAGCAATCAAAAATTATAGATACGTTGGAGACGTATCAGGGATCCCCAAGCTTAATTCCTTCTCGTCCTCGAGTAGGTAAATGCTAAAAAAAGAATTTTTGATGCCGAGTGATACTTTGGCATAATTTCAATGTAAATCTTCTTAATTGTGGTATGAATATTCAGATCCGAAAGATTCAAGACAAAAGTTCATATTGACATAAAAATAATAATACTTCAAGCATACTAATCAAAGCAATCATGTCTTCTCAAAATAGCATGGCTAAACAAAGTTCATCCCTACAAAATCATGTAGTTAGGCTATGCTTCATTTTCGTCACACAAAGATGTTCCCAACTTCTATACCCCCGATGACAAGCCAAGCAATTGTTTCATACTTAAATAATCTCAAACTTTTTCAACCTGCATGCAATATATGAGCGTGAGCCATGGATATAGCACTATGGGTGCAATAGAATAAGATGAAGGGGATTGTGTGGAGAAGACAAAAAATGAAAAAGTCTCACATTGACGAGGATAATCAACGGGCTATGGAGATGCTCATTAATTTATGTCAACATGAGGAGTAGGGATTGCCATGCAACGGATGCACTAGAGCTATGAATGCTCAACAAAATAAAACTAGTGGGTGTGCATCCAACTTGCTCGCTCATGAAGACCTAGGGCATTTGAGGAAGCCCATCGTAGGAATATACAAGCCAAGTTCTATAATGAAAAATTCCCACTAGTATAGACAACTTATGAGACTAACTACATGAAGAACAAGGTGCTACTTTCAAGCACAACTTATGAGACTCACTATATGAAGAACAAGGTGCTACTTTGAAGCACAACTTATGAGACTCACTATATGAAGAACAAGGTGCTACTTTGAAGCACAAGTGTGGAAAAAGAGATAGTAGCATTGCCCTTTTTATTTTTTTTTATTTTCTTTTGGGCCTTCTTTTTTTTCTTTTGGCCTTTCTCTTTTTTTGGGGGGCAATTCTCTAATAATGATGATCATCACACTTCTATTGATTACAACATAAGGATTACAACTCGAAACTTAGAACAAGATATGACTCTATATGAATGCCTCCGGCGGTGTACCGGGATGGTGCAATGAATCAAGAGTGACATGTATGAAAAATAATGCATGGTGGCTTTGCCACAAATACGATGTCAACTACATGATCATGCAATGGCAATATGACAAAAGTAATGTATGTCATGAATATGATGATGGAAGTTGCATGGCAATATATCTCGGAATGGCTATGGAAATGCCATGATAGGTATGTATGGTGGCTGTTTTGAGGAAGATATAAGGAGGTTTATGTGTGATAGAGCGTATCGTATCACGGGGTTTGGATGCACCGGCGAAGTTTGCACCAACTCTCAAGGTGACAAAGGGCAATGCACGGTACCGAAGAGGCTAGCAAAGGCGGAAAGGTGAGAGTGCGTATAATCCATGGACTCAACATTAGTCAAAAGGACTCATATACTTATTGCAAAAATTTAGAAGTCATCAAAAGTCAAGTACTACGTGCATGCTCCTAGGGGATAGATTGGTAGGAAAAGACCATCACTCGCCCCCGACCGCCACTCATAAGGATGCACAAGCCAGGTACACTTCATGTTTCAAATTTGTTACACAACTTTAACCATACGTGCATGCTACGGGACTTGCAAACTTCAACACAAGCATTTCTCAAATTTACAACTACTAAACTAGCACGACTTTGATATTATTACCTAGCTCAAAACAATTATCAAGCATCAAACTTATCTTAGTATTCAATGCACTCAAAAGAAAGTTTCACATATCTTGAATACCAAGTATATTAACATTAAGCAAATTACCATGCTATTAATGACTCTCAAAATAATCTAAGTGAAGCATGAGAGATCAATAGTTTCTTTAAAACAAATCCACCACCGTGCTCTAAAAGATCTAAGTGAAGCACTAGAGCAAAAATTATCACGCTCAAAAGATATAAGTAAAGCACTATGAGCAAAACTATCAAGCTCAAAAGATATAAGTGAAGCACATAGAGTATTCTAGCAAATTCCAATTGTTGTATGGCTCTCTCAAAAGTTGTGTACAGCAAGGATGATTGTGGTAAACTAACAAGCAAAGACGCAAATAATACAAGACGCTCCAAGCAAAACACATATCATGTGGTGAATAAAAATATAGCTCCAAGTGAATTACCGATGGAAGTAGACGAAAGAGGGGATGCCTTCCGGGGCATCCCCAAGCTTTGACTTTTTGGTGTCCTTGGATTATCTTGGGGGTGCCATGGGCATCCCCAAGCTTAGGCTCTTGCCACTCCTTGTTTCATAATCCATCAAAAGAATTCACCCAAAACTTGAAAACTTCACAACACAAAACTCAATAGAAATCTCGTGAGCTCCGTTAGTGAAAGAAAACAAAAGACTACTTTAAGGTATTGTAATGACCTCATTCTTTATTTATATTTGTATTAAACCTACTGTATTCCAACTTCCTTATGGTTTATAAACTAATTTATTAGCCATAGATGCATTGAAATAAGCAAACAACACATGAAAAACAGAATCTGTCAAAAACAGAACAGTCTGTAGCAATCTGTAACTAACGCAAACTTCTGGAACTCTAAACATTCTACCAAAATAGGAAGTACTGGAAAATTTGTTTATTGATCAGCAGAAAAAAGAATCAATGCAAAAGCTCTTTTCTGTGATTTATTGAATTTTTTTCTCGTGAGCGCAAAGTTTCTGTTTTTCAGCAGAATCAAATCAACTATCATCGTAGGTTATCCTATAGGTTGTACTTGGCACAAACACTAATTAAATCATAAAACCACATAAAACAAAGTCTAGATGGATTATTTATTCCTAAACAGTAGCAAAACAAAAAACAAATAATAAAATTGGGTTGCCTCCCAACAAGCGCTATCGTTTAACGCCCCTAGCTAGGCATAAAAGCAAGGATAGATCTAGGTTTTGCCATCTTTGGTAGGCAATCCATAAGTGGCTCTCATGATAGATTCATAAGGTAATTTTATTTTCTTTCTAGGGAAGTGTTCCATGCCCGTCTTTAAGGGAAATTGGAATCTAATATTCCCTTCCTTCATATCAATAATTGCACCAATCGTTCTAAGGAAAGGTCTACCAAGAATAATAGGACATGAAGGATTGCAATCTATATCAAGAACGATAAAATCTACGGGCACATAATTCCTATTTGCAACAATAAGAACATCATTAATTCTTCCCATAGGCTTTTTAATAGTGGAATCCGCAAGATGCAAGTTTAGAGAGCAATCTTCAAAGTCACGGAAATCTAGAAAATCACACAAAGTTTTGGGAATAGTGGAGACACTAGCACCCAAATCACACAAGGCATGAAACTCATAATTTTTAATTTTTATTTTAATAGTAGGTTCCCACTCATCATAGAGTTTTCTAGGGATAGAAACTTTCAACTCAAGTTTTTCTTCATAAGATTGCTTCAAGGCATCAACAATGTGTTCGGTAAAGGCCTTATTTTGACTATAAGCATGAGGAGAATTTAGCATAGATTGCAACAAGGAAATACAATCAATTAGGGAGAAATTTTCATAATTAAATTCCTTGAGATCCAAAATAGTGGGTTTAGCAACATCTAGGTTTTTATTTCTTTCAATCCCACTTTCATTAATTTCATCATCAAGGTCTAAAAACTCTGAATTCTTAGAACGCCTTCTAGGTAAAGGAAGATCATATTCAGTTTCATCATATTGCAAAACAAAGATTTAATGGGGTACACATCAATAACTTTTAGATCTTCATCTTGATTTTCATAGGCATTGGAAGAACACGCTTTCATAAAGGCATCTTTGGAAGCACGCATCCTAGTGGTTCTTTCTTTGCACTCATCAATGGAAATTCACATAGCTTTGAGAGACTCATTGATATTATGTTTAGGAGGAATAGATCTAAGCTTTAAAGAATCAATTTCAAGAGAAATTCTATCAACGTTCCTAGCCAAATCATCAACTTTAAGCAATTTCTCTTCAAGCAAAGCATTAAAATTCTTTTGTGAATTCATAAACTCTTTAACACTACTCTCAAATTCAGAGGGCATCTTATTAAAATTTCCATAAGAGTTGTTGTAGGAATTTCCATAATTATTAGAAGGATTACTAGGAAAAGGCCTAGGATTAAAATTCCCTCTATACGCGTTGTTACCAAAATTATTCCTACCAACAAAATTCACATCCATAGATTCATTATTATTCTCAATCAAAGTAGACAAGGGCATATCATTAGGATCAGAAGAAACACTCTTAGTAGCAAATAACTTCATAAGTTCATCCATCTTTTCACTCAAAACATTAATTTCTTCTATCGCATGCACTTTTTAATTAGTAGATCTTTTAGTATGCCATTGAGAATAATTTACCATAATATTATCTAGAAGTTTAGTAGCCTCTCCTAGAGTGATTTCGATAAAAGTGCCTCCCGCGGCCGAATCTAAAAGATTTCTAGAAGCAAAATTAATTCCGGCATAAAAATTTGTATAATCATCCACAAGTTCAAACCATGAGTAGGACAATTACGTATCATTAATTTCATTCTCTCCAAGCTTGTGCAACATGTTCATGATCAAGTTGCTTAAAATTTATAATATCGTTCCTAAGAGAGATAATCTTAGCGGGAGGAAAATACTTAGAGATAAAAGCATCTTTGCATTTGTTCCAAGAATCAATACTATTTTTAGGCAAAGATGAAAACCACGCTTTAGCACGATCTCTAAGAGAAAAAGGAAATAGCTTTAATTTAACGACATCATTATCGACATCTTTTTTCTTTTGCATATCACATAAATCAACGAAGCTATTCAGATGAGTAGCGGCATCTTCACTAGGAAGGCCGGCGAATTGATCTTTCATAACAAGATTCAACAAAGCAGTATTGATTTCACAAGATTCAGTATTGGCAAGAGGAGCAATCGGAGTGCCAATGAAATCATTATTATTGGAATTGGTGAAGTCACACAATTTGGTAGCATCTTGAGCCATCGCGACAAACAAGCAATCCAACACACGAGCAAACAAACGGGCGAGGAAAAAGGCGAAAGGGAAAGAGAGGAGGAGATTGGGAAAGAGAGGGCGAATAAAACGGCAAGGGTGAAGTGGGGGAGAGGAAAACGAGAGGCAAATAATGTAATGCGAGAGATAGGGATTGTGATGGGTACTTGGTATGGTTGACTTTTGTGCAAACTCCCCGGCAACGGCGCCAGAAATTCTTCTTGCTACCTCGTGAGCACTGCGTTGGATTTCCCCGAAGAGGAGAGGATGATGCAGTAAAGTAGCGTAAGTATTTCCCTCAGTTTTGAGAACCAAGGTATCAATCTAGTAGGAGGCCACGCACAAGTCCCTCGTACCTGCACAAAACGATAGCTACTCGCAACCAACGCGATTAGGGGTTGTCAATCCCTTCACGGTCACTTACGAGGGTGAGATCTGATAGAGATGATAAATAATATTTTTGGTATTTTTTGATATAGAGATGCAAAGTGAAAAGTAAAAGGCAAAGTAAAAACAAAGCAAGTATTAAAGTAATGGAGATTGATATGATGAGAATAGACCCGGGGGCCATAGGTTTCACTAGTGGCTTCTCTCAAGAGCATAAGTATTCTACGGTGGGTGAACAAATTACTATTGAGCAATTGATAGAATTGAGCATAGTTATGAGTATATCTAGGTATGATCATGTATATAGGCATCACGTCCGAGACAAGTAAACCGAAACGATTCTGCATCTACTACTATTACTCCACTCATCGACCGCTATCCAGCATGCATCTAGAGTATTAAGTTAAAAATAGAGTAACGCCTTAAGCAAGATGACATGATGTAGAGGGATAACTTCATGCAATATGATAAAAAAACCATCTTGTTATCCTCGATGGCAACAATACAATACGTGCCTTGCAACCCTTTCTGTCACTGGGTAAGGACACCGCAAGATTGAACCCAAAGCTAAGCACTTCTCCCATTGCAAGAACTACCAATCTAGTTGGCAAAACCAAATGGATAATTCGAAGAGACTTGCAAAGATAACTCAATCATACATAAAAGAATTCAGAGAAGATTCAAATATTATTCATAGATAAGCTGGATCATAAACCCATAATTCATCGATCTCAACAAACACACCGCAAAAAGAAGATTACATCGAATAGATCTCCACAAGAGAGAGGGGGAGAACATTGTATTGAGATCCAAAAAGAGAGAAGAAGCCATCTAGCTACTAGCTATGGACCCGTAGGTCTGATGTAAACTACTCACACTTCATCGGAGAGGCTATGGTGTTGATGTAGAAGCCCTCTGTGGTGGATGCCCCCTCCGACGGAGCTCCGGAACAGGCCCCAAGATGGGATCTCGTGGATACAGAAAGTTGCGGCGGTGGAATTAGGTTTTTGGCTCTCTCCTTGATCTGTCGGGGGTACGTAGGTATATATAGGAGGAAGGAGTATGTCGGTGGAGCAACAGGGGGCCCACGAGGTAGGGGGCGGGGAGGGCGTGCCCCCCACCCTCGTGACCGCCTCGGTTGTACCTTGGAGCACGGTCCAAGTCTCCTGGATCCCGTTCGGTGAGAAAATCACGTTCCTGAAGGTTTCATTATGTTTGGACTCCATTTGATATTCTGTTTCTTCGTAATAGTGAAATAGGCAAAAAAATAGCAATTCTGGGTTGGGCCTCCGGTTAATAGGTTAGTCCCAAAAATAATATATAAGTGGAAAATAAAGCCCAATATAGTCCAAAACAGTAGATGAAGTAGCATGGAGCAATAAAAAATTATAGATACGTTGGAGACGTATCAACGAACATGGGGTGCCACCACCTCGGAAGTCATGGTTACGGTGGGAAGCGGTCCGTATGGGCCAAGGAGGACGCGGAACGCAAGAGTCTGGGCATCCCATACCCCTTGGCGGACTTCACCGTCCCGCGAGAGGATGACATCCTTAGGGAACGACACCATTGGGACTTAGTCAAGAAGGTTTTCGAGACGGACCCGGTCACGATGGAGTTCATGAGACTGCTGGTAATTTTAGTTTCTGATCAATTTGATTGCATGTTAGTCATATTTGTAAACGATCCTTGTGCCTTTCGGAGAGAGAGCAACACAGGATTGCGGCTGAAAGTGACACGCCGTCTGAGGCGTTGGCGAGGCCCAAGTGGGACAGTCCATTGAACGGGCGTTGAACATATTGAAAGGACTCCTGGTGGAGACTAAACCGTTGTATGGACGTGTGCACGAAGTCGGAGACGGCGCCACGTGGAAGAAGTACTACCGTGAGACCACGGAGGAGAGAAAGGAAAGACAGAGGTTAACTGAAGAAAACATCGACAAGAAGGTTGAGATTGCGGTTGAGAAGAAATCATCTGAGACAGTCGCAACAGCGGTAGCTACCGCAAAACAGGTGGTTGCAGATATGTCTACTATCTTGGTTCCGACCATTTTCAATTGGAGCAGGCAAAATCCAGAAAAAAAATGCAGCGGACTTTCCCCTTGCCAAATTCTTCGGGAGCAGCTCGACTAGCGTTGCACCAGCACCTGCACCTGCTCCTGCACCTACTCGCGCACCTGCTCCGGCACCGGCTCCGGCACCAGACATGCTCGGCAGTGCTTCGTCTTTGGCTGAGCTCGACGCCCTCACGGTATCTATCACACCGGCCCTCTTCAATAAATGTATAATCTCCAGTTTGTGTTGCCTTTCGGATGTCTCACATCGCAGACATATCCTTGCAGGCCGACGTAACCCTGTGCACCATATTGTACACCATCAGCGACCAGAAGGTGGATGTGGGGAAGGCGACGATAATGAAGCCGAAGGAAACATTGTTCCACGGCCGGCTGATCCCCCCGGATGTCTTCAAGGTTTCTATGGCCAGTGTCAAACCGGGCCATGAGAATTTGACTCCTCTGGTACTGGGGGGGATGACGACGAGACCCTGCGGCGGCTTAGTAATTGCAATGGGTAGGTCTGTTGTGGCCAAAGAGTCTGCTTCGTCTGGAGGCGGCCGGGAGCAAACCCACGAGCATGCAGTTAGGTATGAACATCAACACCCCACCTACCCTATTAGCGTCAGCTGTCGTGCTGGGTGATAGTGGATGGGGTGAGGAAGAGCCTCCATTAGTCGCTGGTGACGTCGCCATAGGTGAGGATGAGGATGACGATGACACTCAAAATATTTCAATACTGGCGCCTACTTATGGTTTGAGCATCATGAGTCGGTGCTTGAATTGCCGCCTCTGGAGTCTGAACATATTATGGACGACCTTCCGGTAGCAAAGAAGCCTAGGAAGATACTGAGGAAAGGCAACAAAGCTGCTTCTATGATCGAGCCACCTCAGCAGCCTCGGGTTCAAGACCGTATAGATATCCCGGTGCGGCAAAATGGCATATCCCCGGTGAACCAATCCTACCTAAAGCAGTGCTAGGGGCCAGATTCGGTGATCTAAGGAGACTTCATGATGATGTGCTGCGGATAGAGAAAGGCCTCATTGCCTCGAAAAATCCTGGATACCCACTCAACGTGGTTAACGTGCCACGGCAATTGTCGTAGGTTGACACATTCCCCGCGGAGAAGTTCTTCCTTCAATTTGATTACATCTTCGACATGTTTCACTTGAAGAAGCTGGATTTTACGTTTGTCCGCCTTTATGCCTTGCACATGAACTACCTCATCGGGGTTGAGCAGATACCTCATATCTGTGTAGCTGACCCGTACTTCATGCACGAGGACTTCTTGGGACTCTGCGCAGAGCACCGTCAATACGCGAGGGAATACATTGCCAATTTCATGCTCGCCAATAAGGACAAGGAGGCGATTCTCGTGTCTTATCATACCCTATAAGTCATCCACGCGAATATCCTTCCTTCGATTTCAATCATTCATTTGCACGGTGGAGGCTAATTAATTTGAGGTGTACTTATTTTGTGCAGCGGTGGGCGCACCATCCTCATCATACTCTACCCCCGATACTCCCACACTCTTTACTTGGACTCGTCGAAGAAAATTAACAAAAAGGATTACACCCACATCAAGTATGTTCTCGACAGTGCTATGTTTTACTACGGCACACGGGGTGGAGATGTTAAGGATAAGAAGAAAAGGGACGGCACGCCCGCCTTCAGCCATAAGACCGACTTCTGCTGCATCCAGCAACCGAGTGATTCTCTTAATGATGGATTCTATGTCCTACACCACATGCTGGAGTACAGACGGGATCACCAGAACCTTCGCATGTCACCTAGATCCGGCGATGCCCATATTATGCAATGGGCAAAGAACTTAGGATATATGGAGGATCATCGACTTCAAGCTGAGTTCTATCACATCCAGCGCGAACTGGCCCAAATCATCATGAAGGAGGTCGTCGAAAAAACAGGGATGTTCTACGAAGAAGGACAAATGTCACGGGAAGACGTCCGAACACGCGTTGCCGCTCAGCGTCTCGACCTGAAGCCTTTCACTAAGCTCGGGGACTATCTCCCTGACTTGGATGGATGGCACGGCATGTTGGAGTGATTGTCGATATATTAGAATGTGTCCGTTTAGTCCATAGTTTCTGTATGACAAAACTTTGAGTTGTGCATGGCGAAACTTTATTTGTGATGTAATTAAACCATCCTCCTCGACTAGCGAATATCACTCTAGTTAGGGCATTTTGGGTATGATGAACTTTGTTATTTATGCTTATGATATGTTGCTTCTATTTTTGCCAAGTCTGCCTCTTTCTGTTGCTCAACTATATATGTTGCATATCATCGAATCATGTCGCAGGTGCATAGATCATCGATGGCGAAGAAGTGCTATGCCAGGAGTATACGACGAGTGGCCGGAGTGTCAGGCCCAGGTGTACCAATTTCCAGTTTTCAAGTGACATCCACTAGTTAGTTTAGGTTCACGCTAATGCGAGAGAGGGATACAAACTCATGTACTACATAGTTCCGCTCTCACTCATAGTGATAGCTCTTCTTGTGTATATCATTGTTTAGATGGATGACGATGTAGTTGCAAGTAATCGAGACTTGTATCACTATTTTCGAGATGATGACGAGAGACCATGTTGTGTTGGATGATGATTATGATGATGACATGATTTGATGAGACTATTTGCATGTATATGCTATGGTTACATTTGTATGTGTATGATATGCTAAAGATTATTGTATAAAGCCTATTCAAATACAAAACAAATATGCAAAAAAATGGAAACTAATAAAACTAGCTGTAGTGAGGGGAATAAAGTTAGCAGTAGCGCTCCCTTACCAGTAGCGCTTCCTGCTAAAAAGTGTTGCAGATATTAGCAGCAGCGCTCTGCACTAAAGATCGCTACTGCTAGCCATGTATAGCAGTAGCATGGGATGACACGCGCTATTGCTATATGTTAGTTGTAGCGCCTTATCAGTAGCGCAACATCCCGCGCTACTGATAGGCAAAATACCCGCGCTACTGCTAGGGTTTTCCCTAGTAGTGCAAATTTGAACTGTAGCTGCCTCATAGTTTGCTATTTATTTTTCACAAAAATCATTTTTAGGTACAAAAGTATCTATTTAATAAAAGAAACACCAAAAAATTCCAAGATTCAACTACTAGCCAGGAACAGTCATGCTAGCCATTTTGACCGTATTTTCAAACGGGCATGAAAAATTCAAAACAAATCAAAAAATTGGAAAACATTCGCATTGTGTCATTATTTGTGGCCAAGTTCACAGGAAAAATATTAAACTTGTAATACGGCAATTATTTTTAAAAAGTGTTCTCAGAAACGAGCTATCATGTGTGGAGATCAATGGCTTTCAAGCCAAATGATCAATCTTATGATCATATTCATGGCATAGTTTGTTCAAATAATCTCATATTATGCAAAAAAAACTGCATATTGCAATGGCAAACAATGTTGCCTAAGGAAGTTTTCATTTTCTTTGGACGAAAAAATCATTTTCCATTTTTCGAGAGCCCAAAATGAGTTTTTTTTGTGAACGTGATGCGAATAATTGTTGCAAAATTGTACCAAATCAATTTTCTAAAATACCAGGCCATATTTAATGCACAATTGACCAAATGGTTGGGTGTCAAAAGCTTTTATCCACCTCACGTGAAAAAGACAAATTTCCTCCGATTCAGAAGGAAGCGAGTCAAATTTAAAGTGCAGCTGCCTCAAAGTTTGCTATTTATTTTTCACAAAATCATTTTTAGGTACAAAAGTATCTATTCAATCAAAGAAACACCAAAAAAATTCCAAGATTCAACCACTAGCTAGGAACGGTCATGCCCGCAGTATTGACCGCATTTTGAAACAAGCATGAAAAATTCCAAGAAAATCAAAAAATCGGAAAACCTTCGCATTGTGTCATTATATGTGGCCAGTTCATAGGAAAAATAATAAACTTGTAATACGACAATTATTTTTAAAAAGTGTTCTCAGAAACGATCTATCACGTGTGGAGATCAATGGCTTTCTTGCCAAATGATCAATCGTATGGCCACATTCATGGAATAGTTTGTTCAAATGATCTTATATTGTGCACAAGGGTGCATATTGCAATGGCAAACAATTTTGCCTAAGGAAGTTTTCATTTTCTTTGGACAAAAAATCATTTTCCATTTTTTAAGCGCCCAAAATGAGTTTTTTTGTGAAGAACCTATCAAATAATAGTTACAAAATTGTACCAAATCAATTTTCTAAAGTACTAGGCCATACTTAATGCACAATTGACCAAATTATTGGGTGTCAAAAGATTGTATCCACCTCTCGTGAAAAAGACAAATTTCCGCCGATTTAGGAGGAAGCGGGTCAAATTTGAACTAAAGTTGCCTCATAGTTTGCTATTTATTTTTCCCAAAAAACATTGTTAGGTACAAAATTATCTATTTAATCAAATAAACACAAAAAAAATTCCAAGATTCAACGACTAGCTAGGAACGGTCATGGCCGCCGTTTTGACCATATTTTGAAACGGGCATGAGAAATTAAAAAAAATCAAAATATTGGAAAACCTTCGCAATGTGTGATTATATGTGGCCAAGTTCACAAGAAAAATAATAAACTTGTAATACAGCAATTATTTTAAAAAAGTGTTCTCAGAAACGAGCTATCACGTGTGGAGATCAATGGCTTTCAAGCCAAATGATCAATCTTATTGTCACATTCATGGCATAGTTTCTTCAAATGATCTCATATTGTGCACAAGGGTGCATATTGCAATGGCAAATAATACTGCCTAAGGAAGTTTTCATTTTCTTTGGACAAAAATATCATTTTCCATTTTTCGAGCGCCCAAAATGAGTTTTTTTGTGAAGAACCTACCAAATAATTGTTGCAAAATATTACCAAATCAGTTTTCTAAAATACTAGGCCATATTCAATGCACAATTAACTGAATGGTTGGGTGTCAAAAGCTTTTATCCACCTATCATGGACAAATTTCCGCCGATTCACGAGGAAGCGGGTGAAATTTGAACTGCAGTTGCCTCATGTTTGCTATTTATTTTTCCCAAAAATAATTTTTAGGTACAAAAGTATCTATTTAATCAAAGAAACTCCAAATTTGTTTCCAAGATTCAACCACTAGCTACGATCGATCATGCCCGCCGTTTTGATCGCATTTTGAAACAGACATGTAAAATTCAAAAAATTGACAAACCTTCACATTGTGTCATTATATGTGGCCAAGTTCCAAGGAAAAATAATAAAATTGTAATACGACAATTATTTTAAAAAAGTGTTCACGGAAATGAGATATCACGTGTGGAGATCTATGACTTTCAAGCCAAATGATTAATATTATGGCCACATTAATGGCATAGTTTGTTCAAATGATATTATATACTGCACAAGGGTGCATCTTGAAATGACGAACAATGTTTCCTAAGGGAGTTTTTATTTCTTTGGACAAAAAAATAATTTTCCATTTTTAGTGCCCAAATTGAGTTTTTTTAAGAACCTACCATATATTCGTTGCAAAATTGGACCAAATCAAATTCTAAAATACTAGGCCATATTTAATATACAATTGACTAAATGGTTGGGTGTAAAAAGTTTTTGATCCACCTCTCGTGAAAAAGAAAAATTTCTACATATTCATTTTCCAGTTTTCGAGTTTCCAAAATGAGTGTTTTATGTGAAAAAACTAAAAATATTGTTGTAAAAAAACGTCTCCATTTTTCAAGAATATTAGACCACATTTTATGAATAAATTTGTGTACACTAGAAACATTTTTTATAGATATTAAACTGTTTTTAGTTACATCATTAACATTTTTAATAAATATTTTGATGTCTCATATTTTGAACACATGTCTACTTTTTTTCAGACACATTGTACATATTGTTTATATATGTTTAACTTTTTTGAAATACATGATTAACATATTTTCATATATCCCCAACAAAAAAACATCCTTTCATACATACATTTTGATGTCTATATTTGTTTTTACACATTGTACATTTTTGTATACATATAAAACATTGTTGGTATTGGTTAGAAAATTTTAAATACATGATTGACATTTTTAGAAAAATTTAAATACATGATTAACATTGTTGATATTGTTATTTTCTAATTTTTGTTGGGCCAAATATATATTTTTTGAGTAATATGAGGGCATCCCACATTTCTTCCTGGATGGGCCGAGGCCTACATGGCACATAGATTTTTTTAAAAGGCGGTGGCCTCGTTCCACCGAGGCCCAAAGCCCACCTTGAGTGACACCTTAAGTACCAATGCATCCATGATCACAACCTCATGACCATTTATATTGGTCGTAATCAGGTACAAATAAGGTCGTCGACCACTCTTGTCTGCTTTATGGCCATTTGGTGTAAGGCAATTTCAGGGTTTGAGCCCTTCCAAGCGAAATGGCCGTGGATTTACGACCAATTCAGCCGGGGTCACTGAGAGAAGGTCACAAGTTGACATATTTCTTGTAGTGTATCTAGCAAAAATCGTGTGTTAAAATTTAAGCCCAATCGGAGTTACAGATCTCCGGGAATTTAATAAACGGTGAAAGGCCAGAATCGAGGAGCACAGAAACAGAAGGAAACACACAGAGAGATGCAATCTCGGAGGGGCTCTCGCCCCTCCGCCTCCATGGAGGCCAAGCACCATATGGGAAACCCTCCTCCCATCTAGGGGAAGGTCAAGGAATAAGAAAAGAGAGGGGGCTCTCTCCCCACTTTCTCGGTGGCACCGGAACACCACCGGGGTAATCATTGTTTGATGACGATCTACTCCAACAACTCTGTCATTGTCACCAACACAACCATCACCTTCCCCCATCTATCTAGAGCGGTCCACTCTCCCGCAACCCGTTGTACCCTGTACTTGAATATGGTTCTTTATGCTTCATATTATTACAAATGATGTGTTGACATCCTATGATGTCTGAGTAGATTTATGTTGTCCTATCGGTGATTGGTGAATTGCTATGCTTGGTTTAATTTCTTGTGGTTATGTTGTTGTTCTTTGGTGCCCATCATATGAGTGCTCGTGTGGATCACACCATAGGGTTAGTTGTATGTTGATAGGACAATGTATTGGAGGGCAGGGTGATAGCAGCTTCAGCCTAGCATAGAAATTAATGCATACGGGGTTGAAGGGGGACCAATATATATTAATGCTATGGTTGGTTTTTACCTTAATGAACATTAGTAGTTGTAGATGCTTGCTAATAGTTCCAATCATAACTGCATAGAATTCCAAGTAAGGAATGACATGCTAGCAGTGGCCTCTCCCACATAAAACTTGATATCGGTCTAGTAAGGTAGTCAATTGCTTAGGGACAATTCCGCAACTCCTACCACCACTTTTCCACACTCACTATACTAACTTAATTGTTTATTTATCTAAGAAGCCCCTAGTTTTTATTTACGTGCTCTTTTATTATCTTGCAAACCTATCCTACAACACCTAAAAAGTACTTCTAGTTTCGTACTTGTTCTAGGTAAAGCGAACATTAAGCGTGCATAGTGTTGTATCATTGGTCGATAGAACTTGAGGCAATGTTTGTTCTACCTTAGCTGCTCGTTAGGTTTGACACTCTTACTTACCGAAAGAGGCTACAACTAATCCCCTATACCTTGTGGGTTATCAAGACCATTATTTGGCGCCGTTGCCGGGGAGCAATAGGGTGGGGTGAATATTCTCGTGGGCGCTTGTTTGCTTCATCACTAAGTAATTTTTATTTTCTGTTCTAAGTTGTTTTCTATCTTTATTTATCGATATGGAACACGAAATACAAAAAAGGTGTACTTGCTACTCATGGATATGGGGAACCTCCTGAAACCCTCGATGCTCGTTATGAGGGAAATATTGAACAATACTTTGATAATCCTGAGAAAACCCCGTTCAACTTGATAATGGGAGACATGTTGGATCAACATGAATACTTTAAGGATTATCGCTTGACTTTAAAAGGGAAACTATTGTGTGATAAAATTCATATGTTGCATTGGTATGCTTGGAATTTATGCCTGAGATATGATTATACTTGTTGCTCTAGGATGAAGGCTCCACACCTTCCCTTTTCATGTAAATTTAATGATAATGAAACCTTGGCTTCTTATGCTAATGTTATATATGATTAATATGACGTGGAACAAATAGGAGAATTCGTTGCTTTTAAGGGTGCTTAATTATGAAATTGAATCTTTGTTTGAAAAGTGTGAAAATTGTGATGATGTTGTTTACAGACCTGAAAATTTTGCTATACTCAAATATTGCTATGAGAATTATGAATATAATGCCGATATTAATGATTTTATTGAGACAGTCTCCGTTGTCCAAGAAGAGAAAAATATTTTGTAGGAATCTATGGAAGAAGAAATTGATGACACTCTGAGCTCATTGGATGAAAAAGATGAGGAGGAGAGCGAAGAACAAAAGGAGGAAGAGCGGAGTGATCACCCGTGCCCACCTTCTAATGAGAATAACTCTTGAAATCATAAATTGTTTAATTTCCCTTCGTGCTTACCGAAGGATGAGTGCTATGATAATTGCTATGATCCCTTGAATTCGTTTGAAATATCCCTTTTTGATGAAATTGATGCTTGCTATGCTTGTGGCCATGATGCCAATATGAATGATGCTTATGGAGATGAACTTGCTATAGTTCCTTATGTTAAGAATGTAATTGTTGCTATTGCACCCATGCATGATTGTCCTATTACCTTTTTGAATTCTCCCAACTACACTATATCGGAGAAGTTTACGCTTATTAAGGACTATATTGATGGGTTGCATTCTACTATTGCACATGATGATTTTGCTAAATATAATATGCATGTGCTTGCTACTACTACTTGCAATTATTATGAGAGAGGAACTACATCTCTGCCTCTCTATGTTTCCAATACGATAAAATTGCAAGAAACTGTTTATGCTATGTATCGGCCTTTACTATGTGTGCATGAATCGTTCTTTTATGACATGCCAATGCATAGGAAGTGAGTAAATCACAAATCATTGTTATTTAAAATTGGCTTTGATATACCTTGGGATCCGGGTGGATCCATTACTTGAGCACTATATGCCTAGCTTAATGGCTTTAAAGAAAGCACTGCCAGGGAGACAACCCGGAAGTTTTAAAGAGTCATTTATTTCTGTTGAGTGCTTTTAAAAAGTTTAAAAACAAAAAAAATAAAGTCGGGAACCTAAAACTTTTCAAAAAGAAAAGTGAAAGTAAGAAGGACGAGCACCGTTGAAGTGGGGGAGCTCCTTGAACTTTGTTCATGCCTGTGGAAACTTTGCAAATCTTGAATTACATAAACTTTTCAAAAAAATAATTACCCCCTTGTACAAATCCATTGTATTATAAAAAATAATATGCCAAGATTTTCCTTTAGGATGATTAGACTGCTTGTTTGGTATGTGTAGTGCAAAAATAGAAACTTTGGCTGTAGCACGTGAATTTACATTTTTTTTACTGGAATGTCAAAAGTTTCTGAAATTTTTGCATAGTACTTCTATGCAAAAATAAGATTGTCCTAATTTTTCAGAAATTTAAGAGTTACAGAAGTATGGTGAATGTTCAGATTACTACAGAATGTCTTGTGATAATCCCCAAGTGCAAGGAATCATCATAGCAATTTCCAAAGGTGGAAGTAAAAAGTATGGAGTCTCGAACCCACAAGAAGCTAAAGGTAAGATCAATATTCTCTCAATTCCTATCTTCCACTTATATGACTCTATGTACAACGAATGTTTGCTTCCAACTAGAAACGAGAAATAAAAATATGTTGTGGGTATAAAGAGGATAACTTTGCGTGGTATTGGAGAGCTAAAATATAAAAGTAGGTTCTGTTATCATAAAGTTAGAATATATTACTAAAGTATTATAAATAGCGAGTGTGGAATAATGATGGGTCGGTGTGCAGAATTTTCCTAAGTAATTGTTAACAAGATAGGTAATCATTATTGCAATTTCGTATGAGGGAGAGGCATAAGCTAACATAGTTTCTCTTCTTGGATAATATGCACTTATGATCGGAACTCTAGCAAGCATCTGCAACTACTAAAGATCATTAAGGTAAAACCCAACCATAGCATTAACATACCAAGGCCCCTTGATCCCATACGCAACAACCCCCTTACTCGGGTTTATGCTTCTGTCACTCAAGCAACCCACTATAAGTGAATCATGAACATATTGCAACACCCTATAGTGGGAATCCCTCATGCTTGCGCGACACAGAGGGCACAATAGGACAACACCAAAATAAAACATACAACTCATACCAATCTAGATCATCAATCAACCCAAAGACAAAGGATATCTACTCAAAACATCATAGGATGGCAACACATCATTGGATCATAATATGTGGAATAAAGCACCATGTTCAAGTAGGGATTACAACGGGGTGCGGGAGAGTGGACCAATGAAAAGAGATGAGGATGATGGTGATGATGGTGATGTTGATGAAGATGATCACCGCGGTGATGATTCCCCTCCCAGTGGCACTTCGGCACCACCGAGAGAGAGCAGGAGAGGTTCTCCCCCTTGTGCTTCTTCCTCCATGGCCTCCTCCTGGTTGGGGAGATGTTCTTCCTCTGGTCCTTGGCCTTCATGGTGATGATGGCCCCTCCAGGATCCTCCTCCATGGCCTCCGATGATGATGGCCCCCTCCGGAAGGGTGCCAGAGAGGGCCTAGATTGATTTCTCGTGGCTACAGAGGCTTGCGGTGGTAGAACTTCTGATCTCTCTTCTGTTCTGGGGTTTTTTGGATTTATAGGAGGGGTTGGCGTTGGTTTCACGTCAGGGGGCCCCACAAGGAGTCCATGAGGCAGGGGGCGTGCCCTCCACACTCATTGTGGCCTCAAGACTCCCCACGGGTAGATTTTTGTTCCGGTATTTTTTTATATTTTCCAAAAATATTCTCCGTTAATTTTCAGCGCATTCCAAGAACTTTTATTTCTGCACAAAAACAACACCATGGTGGTTTTGCTGAAAACAACGTTAGCCCGGGTTAGTTCTAAACAAATCATACCAAAATCATGTAAAAATATTATAAGCATGGCATGAATACTTCATAAATTGTAGGTACGTTGGAGACGTATCAGCATCCCCAAGCATAATTCCTGCTCGTCCTCGAGTAGGTAAATGATAAAAGAAATAATTTATGAAGTGTGAATGCTAGCAAGTGCATAACTTTGATCAGTGATAGTTTCAATCACCTTTTATAGCATCATTATATATCATAACATTAGCTCAACTCATAAAACATCTCATGATCAAGTAACAAGCTATTCACATGTTAAAGTATAGATCATAAACTTTCTTGAAAACAAACAAACTATGTTCTTTGTCATCAAACAATTGCAATTCATCTTATTTTCGGGAAGGGTCTATGTAAGAGCTTTGATTTAGCAAACCCCACATACTCAACTATCATTTAATCTTCCACAATTGCTAACACTCATGTGATATTTATGGGTTCAAAGTTTTAATCGGACACAGAGAAAGATAGGGGCTTATAGTTTTGCCTCCCAACCTTTTACCTCAAGGATAATGTCAACAATAATACTTTATGAAAACCTACATCCAAGTGGATATATATATATATATCCAGATCGCTCCAACACAAAGTGCTTGCCAAAGTAAAAAGTGTAAAAAGGAGAGGTGATTATCACCATGACTCTTGTATAAGGGTAGAAGGTAAAAGTAAAAGATAGGCCCTTCGCAGAGGGAAGTAGAGGTTGTCATGCGCTTTTATGGTTGGATGCACAAAATCTTAATGCAAAAGAACGTCACTTTATATTGCCGCTTGTGATAAAGACCTTTATTATGCAGTCTGTCGCTTTTATTTCTTCCCTATCAAAAGTTCCTAAAAAGCTTATTTTCTTCACACTAATAGATCATACGTATTTAGAGAGAAATTTGTATTGCATGCACCGATGACAACTAACTTGAAGGATCTTACTCAATCCATAGGTAGGTATGGTGGACTCTCATGGCGAGAATAGTTTAAGGGATGTTTGGAAGCACAATTAGTATTTCTACTTGGTGCAAAGAATTTGGCTAGCATGAGAGGGAAAGGCAATCTCAACATGTTGGATGATCCAAGACAATATAACGTCCATTCGAATATAGGAAAAGATAACCCATTAAGTTGTCTTCCTTGTCCAGCATCAACTTTTTAGCATGTCATATTTTAATGACTGCTCAGAATTACAAAAGATGTGCAAGATAGTATATTTATATGTGAAATCTCTCTTCCTTCAATATTCTTTCATGAATTGTTCAAGTGACCAATTCTGTGTTTATTAACTTTCAGTAAATTTACCACCTATACTTATTATGCGTGAAGTCATTACTCCCCATGGTATAAGCATATTATATATATATATATATATATATATATATATATATTCAGATTTATGATATTAAATTCATTCAACCATTTACTCATAGGATATACGTGAAGCACGTGAGTAAATGACAAACTACTCCAAAAAGATATAAGTGAAGAACAATGAGTAGTCAAATAATTAACTAGCCATGGGAGGACTCTCTCTCATTCAAGATTTCAGATCCAATGATTTTTTATTTAAGATTTCAGATCAAAATGTTTATTCAAACAGCAAGTAAAATTAAAATACGCTCCAAGCAAAACACATATCATGTGACGAATAAAAATATAGCTTCGAGTCAGGTATACCGATGGTTTTGAAGACGAAAGAAGGGATGCCTTCCGGGGCATCCCCAAGCTTAGGCGTTTGATTCTTCCTTGAATATTACCTTGGGGTTCCTTGGGGATACCCAAGCTTAGGGTCTTTCCACTCCTTATTCTCCTCATACCGATATCTCACCCAGAACTTGAAAACTTCAATCACACAAAACTTAACGGAACTTCGTGAGATGGGTTAGTATGATAAAGAGTAAATCATTCACTTTGGTACTGTCAAAGACAAGATTCATAATTGTTATCACACAATTACTACTGTACCATATCATTTCTACAATTTATATTGAGCAATATAAGCCATAGAAACTAGAAAACAAGCAAACTATGCATTGAAAACAGAATCTGCTAGAAACAGAACAGTCTGTAATAATCTGAACAGCAACCATACTTCTGCTACTCCAAAACTCCATCCAAATTAGGAAAACCTGAGAAATTTGTGTACCAATCCATTTCAAAAAGAATCCGATCAAAAGCACGTTTCTGTGAATTATCAAAACTAATTTACTGGGCGCAAAGGTTTCTGATTTTCAGCAGGATCAACACAACTATCACCGTAAGATATCCCAAAGGTCTTACTTGGCACTTTATCGAAACAAAAGCTATAAAACATGATTACTACAGTAGCTTAATCATGTGAACACAAAAAAACAGTAAGGGTAAATATTGGGTTGTCTCCCAACAAGCGCTTTTCTTTAATGCCTTTTAGCTAGGCATGATGATTTCAATGATGCTCACATATAAGATAAGAATTGAAACAAAAACATAGCATCATGAAGAATATGACTAGAACATTTAATTCTAACCCACTTCCTATGCCTAGAGATTTGTTGAGCACACAATTTATGGGAAAAAGAATCAACTAGCATAGGAAGGCAAAATAAGCATAACTTCAAAACTTTAAGCACATAGAGGGGAAACTTGATATTGTTGCAATTCCAACAAGCATATATTCCTCCCTCATAATAATTTTCAGTAGCATCATGAATGAATTCAAGAACATAACCACCACATAAAAGCATTCTTTTCATGATCTACAAGCATAGAAATTTTACTACTCTCCAGATAAGCAAATTTCTTCTCATTCGGAATAGTGGGAGCAAACTCAATAAAATAACTATCATGTGAGGCATAATCCAATTGAAAATTAAAATCATGATGACAAGTTTCATGGTTAACATATTCCCTTATAGCATACATGTCATCACAATAAAAATCATAGATAGCAACTTTGATCTCATAATCAATTGGAACCTCTTCCGAAATAGTGGAATCATTACTAACTAAAGTCAAGACCTATCCAAATCCACGTTCATAAATATCACACTAAGATTCAACACCCTCCAAAATAGTGGGATCATGACTTCCTAAAGTTGACACTCTTCCAAACCCACTTTTGATGATAGTTTTATTCATACTCCAAAAGGTTTAAGTGAAGTTCATGGAGCATTCTACAATTAATATAGATTAACCAATATCCAAGCTCAAAATATATAAGTGAAGCACACGAAGCATTCTATAAAACCATACTCAAAAGATTTAAGTGAAGCACAAAGAGCATTCTATAAGGTCATACTCAAAAGATATAAGTGAAGCACATGAAGCATTCTATAAATCAATGAAGGGCTATCTCATACTAGCATGGTTCTTAAAGAAAAAGAAAAACACAAAGGACACAAATCATGTGAAAAAAACAAAAACCAAGGTATACCAATAATTATTGAAGAAGGAAGATGGGATGCCAACCGAGGCATCCCCAATCTTAGATGCTTGAGTATCCTTGAAATATTTACTTGGGGTGCCTTTGGAATCCCCAATCTTGAACTCTTGCCTCTCTTTATTCTTTTCACATCGGTAACTCCTCGTTCTTCGAATGCTTCATCCGCACAAAACTTAACAAAAACTTTGTCATATCCGTTAATATAATAAAGCAAATCACTACCATTAGGTACTATTGTAAACTCATTCCAATTTCATATTAGCATTATATCTACTGTATTCCAAATTCACCGTGGTTCATACCCCCTGATACTACCCATAGATTCATCAAAATAAGCGAACAACACATACAATACAGAATCTGTCAAAAACATGACAGTCTATAGTAATCTGGAAACTTTGTATACTTCTGTAACTCCACAAATTCTAAATAAATATGAAAATTTAAACAAATTGTATAGAACTACTTTGCAAAAAATTCGGACCCGTTTGACTTTCCAGTAAAAAAATATAAATTCACGCACTACAACCAAAGTTTCTGTTTTTGCACTGCACATAGTAAACAAGCAATCTAATCATCCTAAAGCCAAAGCTTGGCACATTATTTTTATAATACAATGGATATCTACAAGGGGATAATTATTTTCAGAGAAACTTCCATGAAAAATTCTACATTGTTTCCTTGAGCATGAACACAAGTGTTCAAGGTCGACCCTCACTTCTCCAATGCATAACTTTCCAATCACTTCTCTTTTTGAAAAACTTTTTAGGCATATGAGGCAAGTGAATATTTTTGTATTTTCGTTCTTTAAAAAAATGTGTGTTTCTCCCACAACTAAACAAAAACAAAAGGGAAAACAAAATATATTTAGTGAAGAAAGCAAACAAGCATACACAAAAATATCTACCCCACGCTATTGCTCCCCGGCAACGGCACCAGAAAAGAGCATGATAATCCCCAAGTGGAAGGAATCATCATAGCAATTTCCAAAGGTGGAAGTGATAAGTATGGAGTGTCTAACCCACAAGGAACTAAAGAGAAGATCAATATTCTCTCTAGTCCTATCTGCCACTGATACGACTCTACATCCACCGAACGTTGCTTCCAAGTAGAAATGAGAAATAAAACTATGTTGTGGGTATGAAGATAACTTTGCAAGGTATCGGAGAGCTAAAATATAAAAGTAGGTGTTGTTATCATAAAGTTAGAATATATTACTAAGTATTGTAAATATCGAGTGTAGAATAATGATGGGTCGGTGTGCGGAATTGTCCTAAGCAATTGCTAACAAGATCGGTAATCATTATTGCAATTTCGTATGAGGGAGAGGCATAAGCTAACATACTTTATCTTCTTGGATCATATGCACTTATGATTGGAACTCTAGCAAGCATCCGCAACTACTAAAGATCATTAAGGTAAAACCCAACCATACCATTAACATATCAAGTCCCCTTGATCCCATACACAACAACCCCCTTACTCGGGTTTATACTTCTGTTACTCAAGCAACCCACTATAAGCGAATCATGAACGTATTGCAACACCCTACAGCGGGAATCCCTCACGCTTGTGCGACATGGAGGGCACAATAGGACAACACCAAAATAAAAACATACAACTCATACCAATCTAGATCATCAATCAACCCAAAGACAAAGGTTATCTACTCAAAACATCATAGGATGGCAACACATCATTGGATCATAATATGTGGCATAAAGCACCATGTTCAAGTAGGGATTACAGCAGGCTGCGAGAGAGTGGTCCGCTGAAAAGAGATGAGGATGGTGATGTTGATGAAGACAATCACTGCGGCGATGATTCCCCTCCCGATGGCACTCCGGCGCCACCGAGAGAGAGGAGGAGAGGTTCTCCCCTTGTACTTCTTCCTCCATGGCCCACCTGGTTGGGGAGATGTTCTCCCTCTGGTCCTTAGCCTTCATGGCGATGATGGCCCCTCCGGGATCCTCCTCCATGGCCTCCAGGGATGATGGACCCCTTCGGCAGGGTGCCAGAGAGGGACTACATTGATTTCTCGTGGCTACAGAGGCTTGCGGCGGTGGAACTTCTGATCTCTATTCTGTTCTAGGGTTTTCTGGATTTATAGGAGGGGTTGGCGTTGGTTTCACGTCAGGGGGGCCCACAGGGAATCCACGAGGCAAGGGTCGCCCTCTAGGGGGGCTCCCTCCACCCTCATGGTGGCCTCCGGACTCCCCTCCGATAGCTTTTTGTTCCTGTATTTTATATTTTCCAAAAATATTCTTCGTTGGTTTTCAGCGCATTCCGAGAACTTTTATTTCTGCACAAAAACAACACCATGGTAGTTCTGCTGAAAACACCGTTAGTCTGGGTTAGTTATAATCAAATCATACCAAAATCATGTGAAAATATTATAAACATGGCATGAATACTTCATAAATTATAGATACGTTGGAGATGTATCATTTTTTGACAGATTCTGTTTTCTATGGATTTTTCTCTTATTTTGATGAATCTATGGGTAGTATCAGGGGGTGCGAACCATGGTGAAGTTGTACTACAGTGCATATAATGCTAATATGAATTTGGAATGAGTTTCCAATAGTACTTAAAGTGGTAATTTGCTTTATTATACGAACGGGTCTCATGAGAGTTTTGTTAAGTTTTGTTTGATTGAAGTTTTCAAGTTTTGGGTGAGATCACGATGGATGAAGAAATAAGGAGTGGAAAGATCCTAAGCTTGGAGATGCCCGAGGCACCCCAAGGTAATATTGAAGGACTCCCAAGCAACTAAGCTTGGGGATGCCTCGAAAGGCATCCCCTCTTTCTTCTAACGATCATCGATAATTTTACTTGGAGCTATATTTTTATTCGTCACATGATATGCATAAATTTTGAAGCGACATGTGCTTTTTTATCTTTATTTTAATAATGCACCATGCTGGTATGAGATAGTCCTTGGTTGATTTATAGAATACTCTATACACTTCACTTATATGTTTCGAGTATGGATTTATAGAGTGCTCCATGTGCTTCACTTATATCATTTGAAGTTTGGATTGCTTGTTTCCGTACACATAGAAAACCGCCATTTGTAGAATGCTCTTTTGTGTCAATTATATTTGTTAGAGTGTGGGAAAATATTTTGTAGAAAGAATTAAACTCTCGTGCTTCACTTATATCTATTTAGAGAGTCATAAGGAATTGGTCATTCACATGGTTAGTCATAAAATCCTACATAATAACCTGTAGATCACTGAATATGATATGTTTGATTCCTTGCAATAGTTTTGTGATATAAAGATGGTGATATTAGAGTCATGCTAGTGAGTAATTGGGGATTGGTAGAAATACTTGTGTTAAGGTTTGTGATTCCCGAAGCATGCACATATGGTGAACAGTTGTGTGATGAAGCCGGAGCATGATTTATTTTTTGATTGTCTTCCTTATGAATGGCGGTCGGGGATGAGAGAGGGTCTTTTCCTACCAATCTATCCCCCTAGGGGCATGCGTATTTGTACTTTGCTTCGATGGCTAATACATTTTTGCAATAAGTATGTGAGTTCTTTATGACTGATGTTGAGTCCATGAATTATATGCACTCTCACCCTTCCACCATTGCTAGCCTCTCTAGTACTGCACAACTTTCATCGATGCATAAACCTTCCTTATACCTTCCTCAAATCTGCCACCATACCTACCCATCATGGCATTTCCATAGCCATTCCTAGATATATTGCCATGCAAATTCCATCATCATCATATACATGACTTTATCATTCATGATCATATTGCTTTGCATGACCGTAATATAGCTAGCATGATATTTCCATGGCTTGTCCATTTTTTATATCTTTGCTATGCTAGATCACTTCACATCCCGGTACACCACATGAGGCATTAATATAGAGTCATATTTTGTTCTAGTATCGAGTTGTAATATCGAGTTGTAAGTAAATAAAAGTGTGATGATCATCATTATTAGAGCATTGTCTCGTGTGAGGAAAGTATGATGGAGACTATGATTCCCCCACAAGTCGGGATGAGACTCCAGACTTCAAATAATAAAGAGGCCAAAGGGCCCCCAAAAAGAGGCCAAGGAGCCCAAAAAGAAAAAAAGAGAAAATAGAAGCATGAGAGAAAAAGAGAGAAGGAACAATGTTACTATCCTTTTCCACACTTGTGCTTCAAAGTAGCACCATGTTCTTCATATAGAGAGTCTCTTGAGTTATCACTTTCAAATAATAGTCGGAATTTTTCATTATAGAACTTGGCTTGTATATTCTGATGATGGGCTTCCTCAAATGCCCTAGGTATTCATGAGCAAGCAAGTTGGATGCACACCGAGGGAGTCCTGGATTAGGGGGTGTCCGGATGGCCAGACTATGACCTTTGGCCGGACTCCCGGGCTATGAAGATACAAGATTGAAGACTTCGTCCCGTGTCCGGATGGGACATTCCTTGGCGTGGAAGGCAAGCTTGGCGATATGATAGGTAGATCTCCTCCCATTGTAACTGACTCTTTGTAACCCTAGCCCTCCCCGGTGTCTATATAAACCGGAGGGTTTTAGTCCGTAGGACGAACAACAATCATACCATAGGCTAGCTTCTAGGGTTTAGCCTCTCTGATCTCGTGGTAGATCTACTCTTGTACTACCCATATCATCAATATTAATAAAGCAGGAGTAGGGTTTTACCTCCATCGAGAGGGCCCGAACCTGGGTAAAAACATCGTGTCCCTTGTCTCCTGTTACCATCCGCCTAGACATACAGTTCGGGACCCCCTACCCGAGATCCGTCGGTTTTGACACCGACATTGGTGCTTTCATTAAGAGTTCCTCTGTGTCGTCACCTTTAGGCCCGATGGCTCCTCCGATCATCAACAACGATGCGGTCCAGGGTGAGACTTTTCTCCCCAGATAGATCTTCGTATTTGGCGGCTTTGCACTGCGGGCCAATTCTCTTGGCCATCTGGAGCAGATCGAGAGCTACGCCCCTGGCCATCAGGTCAGATTTGGAAGTTTGAACTACACGGCTGACATCCGCGGAGACTTGATCTTTGACGAATTCGAGCCACAGCCGAGCGTGCCGCACTACCACGATGGGCATGATGTAGCTCTGCCGCCGGACAGTGCCGAGAAGGCCGCTCAGGTGTCCGCTCCGACCCTTAGTTCGAAGCCGACTGCACCAATCGAGGATAGATGGTTGGACGTCGCCTCAGGGGCTGCAATCTCTACGGTGATCGAGCCAAATACCAGTCATGTCCTTTGCGAAGCTCATGACTCCAAGGTGCCAGACTCCTTTCCGGACTCCAAACCTTCCGCACCCCTGCCGATCGAACCCAATTGGGCGCCGATCATGGAGTTCACCGCCGCGGACATCTTTCAGCACTCGCCCTTTGGCGACATCTTGAATTCATTGAAGTATCTCTCTTTATCAGGAGAGCCTTGGCCGGACTACGGTTGGCAAGGTTGGGATGCGGACGACGAGGAAATTCGAAGCCCACCCACCACCCACTTCGTAGCCACTGTCGATGATTTAACCGACATGCTCAACCTCGACTCCGAAGACGTCGATGGTATGGACGCCGATGAAGGAGACGACCAAGAACCAGCGCCTATAGGGCACTGGAAAGCCACCTCATCATATGACGTATACATGGTGGACACCCCAAAAGAAGGGAATGGCGATGGAACAATGGAGGATGACCCCTCCAAGAAGCATCCTAAGCGCCAACGTCAGCGGCGCCGCTCTAAATCCCGCCACAACAAAAACGGCGATTCTGGCACTGGAGACAACAACACCCCAGACAGTGCCGAAGACAACCCCCTCTAGCAGGATTCAGCACAGGAGGATGGAGAAGCCAGCCCTCATGAGAGAGCGGTAGATAGAGAGGTCGAAGACGATAATTATATGCCTCCCTCCGAAGACAAGGCAAGCCTCAACGACGACGAATTTGTCGTGCCTGAGGATCCTGCCGAACAAGAGTGTTTCAAACGCAGGCTTATGGCCATGGCAAGCGGCCTCAAGGAAAAATAGCAGCAGCTTAGAGCTGACCAAGATTTGCTAGCCGACAGATGGACTGAGGTTCTGGCGGCCGAAGAGTACAAACTCGAACGCCCCTTCAAGATCTACCCAAAGTGCAGGCTGCTACCCCAATTAGAGGAGGAAGCAACTAAACCTACATCACCAGCATATGACGCGGCCGACCGGCCACCTCGTGGCCGCGACAGAGAGGCCTCTCGGCCATCCATTCAAGCCGCACCCCGGCACCGCTCAAAAAATACCAAGGCACGGGGAAATGCACCAGACCTGCATGACATATTGGAGGACAAGGCTAGGCAAACAAGATTGATCTACGAATCGTGTGGGCGCCCCACGACACGTAACGATAATCACCGCGCCGGATATGGCAAATACGGCTAGGCAGAATACGGCGGGCAAGGCTCACATGAGCTACGTCGTGATATAGCCCAGTATAGAGTCGCCGCACACCCACTATGCTTCACAGATGAAGTAATGGATCATCAAATCCCCAAGGGGTTTAAACCCGTAAACATCGAATCATATGATGGCACAACAGATCCCGCGGTATGGATCAAGGATTATCTCCTTCATATCCACATGGCCCGCGGAGATGATCTACATGCTATCAAATACCTCCTGCTCAAGCTTAAAGGACCAGCTAGGCATTGGTTTAACAGCTTGCTAGCAGAGTCAATTGGTTGCTAGGAGGACCTGGAATCCGCATTCCTTGACAACTTCCAGGGCACTTATGTGCGACCACCAGACGCCGATAACCTAAGCCACATAATTCAGCAGCCAGAGGAATCGGCCAGACAATTCTGGACATGGTTCCTAACCAAGAAAAATCAAATAGTCGACTGTCCGGACGCAGAGGCCCTTGCAGCCTTCGAACATAACATCCGTGACGAATGGCTTGCCCGGCACCTAGGACAGGAAAAGCCGAAATCCATGGCAGCCCTCACGACACTCATGACCCGCTTTTGCGCGGGAGAAGACATCTGGCTAGCTCGTAGCAATAACATGACCAAGAGCCCTGGTAATTCGGATACCAAGGACAACAATGGCAGGTCGCATCGCAACAAGCACAAGTGTCGCATTAACAGCGACAATACTGAGGATACGGCAGTTAATGCCGGATTCAGAGGCTCTAAACCCGGTCAACGGAAAAAGCCAATTAAAAGAAGTACTCCGGGCCCGTCCAGTTTAGACCGGATACTCGATCGCTCGTGCCAGATACACGGCACCCCCGAACAACCAGCCAATCACACCAACAGGGATTGTTGGGTGTTCAAGCAGGCAGGCAAATTATGTGCCAAAAGCAGAGACAAGGGGCTGCATAGCGATGACGAGGAGGAGCCCCGGCCGCCGAACAACAGACGGGTTTCCCCCCACAAGTGCGGACGATAAACATCATATACGCAACCCACATCCCCAAAAGGGAGCGGAAGCGTGCGCTCAGGGACATATATGCGTTGGAGCCAATCGCCCCAAAGTTCAACCCATGGTCCTCCTGCCCGATCACTTTTCATCGAAGGGACCACCCCACTAGCATTCGTCACGGAGGATTCGCTGCATTGGTCCTAGACCCAATCATTGACGGATTTCACCTCACTAGAGTCCTCATGGACGGCGGCAACAGCCTAAACCTGCTTTACCAGGATACAGTGCGAAAAATGGGCATAGATCCCTCAAGGATTAAACCCAAAAAGACGACCTTTAAAGGCGTCATACCAGGTGTAGAAGCCAGATGTACAGGCTCAGTTACACTTGAAGTGGTCTTCGGATCCCCAGATAATTTCCGAAGCGAGGAGTTAATCTTCGACATAGTCCCGTTCCGCAGTGGCTATCACACCCTGCTCGGGCGAACCGCATTTGCAAAGTTCTATGCGGTGCCGCACTACGCGTACCTCAAGCTCAAGATGCCAGGCCCTCGAGGAGTCATTACGGTCAATGGAAACATCGAACGCTCTCTCCGAACAGAGGAGCACATGGCGGCCCTCATGAGGTAAGTACAAAGTAGGCTCTCAAGGCAATTCACCAGTCCGGCTGTTAAACGTCGGGACACCGTCAAGCGTGCCCGGAGTAACCTACAACAAGACTGTCTGGCACGTTCTGAGCAAGCATAGCAGTGCGGCCCCAACCACAGCCCTCGCGAGATTGCGAAACCAGTACCACGCGTACATAATTACGCTCCGGAAATACCATGGACATATGGGGAGGGGCACAACCACGGCACGCCCAGAATGCGTATCAACCGCACTAGGGGCTTCCGATTTTGTCATTTCTTTTTTTCTTACTTTCAGGACTCCATTCTCCGGAAGGCCTGTCCGGTAGTACAATCGCCGAACACACGATGGAACAGCCAGGGAGGCAGCAAGCTACGTCGACGTCCAGGTGGTCTCTTTAACGAGCTAAATACATGTCTTACATAAAGTCCCGCAGCTTGCCCCTGGAGGGGGACATGTCAAATAATCCCATCTCTTGCTTATCGCACTATTTGTATCATTCTGCTTTGATAGCAGCCCTTTAATAAACAATACATAGCTCTTGTCTATTATTGCATTCATTTTTTATGTAAATATGTTCAGTTATGACATTATGCAACCGTACACTTTGGTACGGCCAATACACCAGGGCTTAAGTACCCCAGAATACGGTGTGAGAAGACCGAACACTCTCACGAGTGCGGAACCCCGAACTTATAGCATTATATGCATCGGCTCCGAATCATGTCTTGGGTCAATAGTTGGGTTTGCCCGGCTCCCATGTTTTGGACCTTACGTTCCGCTATATCGGCTAAGGTAGCGCTGGGAGAACTACTGCGATTGTGCCCCAGTTGAGTTGGGTTAACACCTCAGTAGAGAAAGCTAAAACTGACTGTCATGATAGGGCGAGAGCTGGTCGCTGTTTGAGAGGTTTTTCGAGTCCCTAAAGACTTATGCCGCTTAGAGTGAGGAGTTGTCTTTGTCCGGCCTAGGCGTGGATAGCGCCCTGAACTCGGTCTTCCGAATACTAGGGGCTTCGACGAAATTTAAAATTATAGAATTCTATGGCTAAGTGAGAGTGATAAAGCACTATAAGTCCGATTGCCTTGTTCGTTGTGCTGAGCGCCTCCCTCGAAGGACCCAAGAATGGGAACAAGAGCGCTCAGGTTTATCCCGAACACCCCAGCACTCGTGGCATGGGGGCAGAAACCAACGACTTGCATCTCTCAGATTTAATAAATGGTCGCACATAAGGTAATATTTTAAATTCAAAAAGCATTGCTTAGCGCATATGAACAAGTTTTCAGCACACAGGACAAACACGAGCGAGTTTTACTCAAAAATTAAATCCTTGGAACATTCATTCACCACAAGGCGGGCACCCTTCAGGACGCCCTCATAATACATCTCGGGCTCGCGATGCTCCTTCCCCTCCGGTGGACCTTCTGTCACCAGCTTCTCAGCATCCAGCTTGCCCCAGTGCACTTTAGCACGAGCAAGGGCCCTACGGGTGCCTTCGATGCACACGGAGCGCTTGATGACTTCAAGCCGTGGACAGGCATCCACCAGCCGCCGCACCAGCCCAAAGTAGCTCCCAGGCATGGCCTCCCCAGGCCACAGCCGGCCTATAAGGCCCTTCATGGCCTGTTCGGCTGCCTTATGGAGCTCGACCAGCTGCTTCAGCTGGTCGCTCAGGGGCACCGGGTGTCCGGCCTCAGCATACTGGGACCAGAACACCTTCTCCGTCAAGCTCCCTTCCTCGGCCCGGTAGAATGCGGCAGCGTCGGATACACTGCAGGGCAGATCTGCGAATGCTCCTGGAGAGCTCCGGACTCAGGTAAGTAACAGGTAATTTACTTTCACGTGCTTGCTTTGCATAAAGAATGCCTTACCCACCGCTATCTTTTTCATCGCCTCAATTTCCTGGAGGTCCTTTTGGGCTTCGGCCTTGGCAGATTTGGCGCTTTCCAGTGCCGAGGCAAGCTCGGACTCTCGAGTCTTTGAGTCAAGCTCTAAACTCTCGTGTTTTTTCACAAGAGCATTGAGCTCTTGCCTCACCTTCGCCACCTGCGCCTCCTGCTTTTCTCGCTCAGTGCGCTCCACGGACGCATTGTCTTTGGCCTTGGACGGCGCTTCCTTCAGGGCCGCCACCTCGATTGTGGCCCCTGTAACATTCACGTTGGTCCTGTCATTATTTGCAACAAGGTATTTTTATATACTTATATAAGGTACTACCTACCTTCCTTGTCCTCGAGCTGCTTCTTGGCACGGCCGAGCTCGTTCTCGGACCGCTCGAGGCTCTGCTTCAATGCATCGACCTCCACAGTCAGTGCGGCAGAGGTCAGTAGTGCAGCCTGCATTCCCATATTGACATATTTATGTTAGACTCCTGCGTATATCTTTTTAGATCCTCGGTCCGGCTTTTCTTTCCGAACACCAAACTGAGCATCAGGGGCTACTGTCTATGCGGTAATATTTTTACATATTTTAAATACATACCTCGAAGCCTGTTAGAAGGCTGGCACAGGCTTCTGTCAGCCCACTCTTGGCGGACTGAACCTTCTAGATCACCGCACTCATAATAGTGCGGTGCTCCTCGTCGATGGAGGTGCCATTAAGCACCTCCAGCAAATTCTCCGGTGCCTCTGGTTGGACGGAGGCCGCCGGTGTCGTAGGCTTGCCCTTCTTTCGAAGGGGCCGCCTGCCGGACTCCGGAACCACTGAAGGTTCCGGTGCGGTGTCCGGCCCAGGGTCGGACTTAGATCCCTCTGGGGTTTTATCCTCTTTGTGCCTGGAGTCCGGGAGGTCGCCTTGCGGCGCCTCCAGGACCACCTCCTCCTGGCTTAGCCCCTTGTGGGACTCCACCTCGACATCGTCCGTAGGGAGAGGGGAGGTAGTATTCGGGAGTGAAATACTATTCACATCCGACGAGTCCAGGGAGCCGCTCGACGAATCGTCGAGCTGAGCCTTGGGTGGACTGCATGATTATATTCGGCGTCATAAGGTACTGAGCAATAAAGGGACGCCATGAGTTATTCTGGTATCCGGATACTTATGATTTTGCTAGGGGCTTGGCCCTGGATGGCCACTCCTCTCCGCCGTCGTCGGTGTCGGAGGCGTAGTCCGGAAGAAGGGTCTTCCCCTTCTTGGACCCTCCAGCCTCCCCAGTTGGGGTGGCCTTCCTTTTCTTTCCTCCCCCCGTTGAAGGGGGAGAGGCTTCTTCTTCCTCCTCCTCAGCTTCGGAGGAGGAGTGCGCTTCGGGGTCGCTGGGCAATGAATCTGACACCACTAGGCGCCGGGAGCTCCTTCGAGTTCCCGTGGCCTTCTTCTTGGCCTTCTTCTCCGGCACCATGTGAGGTGCCGGAACTAGCAGCTTTGCCAGGCGGGCATCTGCTGGGCCTTCGGGCAAAGGAGCTAGACAATCGATCTGTCCGGCCTTCTTCTGCCAGTCCTGTTAAAGGAATGGGAGTTTAGATCCCGCATAGAGTCAAACTATGAAAAACAAGTACCCTGTAATGGGTAAAGCAAGCTTACCGCGCTGGCTTGGCGCTTCACGCAGAATCCGCGATCCTCGGTAATGGGAGGGTGAACCTCGGTGATCTTGAAAAGCACCTTCCAAGCATCTTCGTGCGTTGTGTCGAAGAGCCTGGACAAAGTTTGGTGTTGGGCCGGGTCGAATTCCCATAAATTAAAAGCCCGTCGTTGACACGGGAGGATCCGGCGGAAGAGCATGACTTGGACTATGGTGACAAGTTTAACCTTCCTGTCGATCAGGTCTTTGACGCAGGTTTGGAGTCCGGTCACCTCTGCCGAATTATCCCACGATAGGCTCGTCTCTTTCCATGAGGTGAGCCGTGTGGGGATGCCAGATCGGAATTCGGGGGCCGCTGCCCATTTAGGGTCATGCGGCTCGGTGATGTAGAACCACCCCGATTTCCACCCTTTGATGGTTTCCACAAAGGCGCCCTCGAGCCATGTGACGTTGTCCATCTTGCCCACCATGGCGCCTCCGCACTCTGCTTGCCAGCCTCCCACAACCTTCGGCTTGACGTTGAAGGTCTTTAGCCATAAGCCGAAGTGGGGTTTGATGCGGAGGAAGGCCTCGCACACGACCATAAATGCCGAGATGTTGAGGATGAAGTTCAGGGCCAGATCATGGAAATCCAGGCTGTAGTAGAACATGAGTCCCCGGACAAATGGGTGAAGAGGGAAGCCCAGTCCGTGGAGGAAATGGGGGAGAAACACGACCCTCTCATGGGGCCTGGGGGTGGGGATGAGATGCCCCTCATTTGGGAGCCGGTGCGCGATGTCGTTGGACAAGTATCCGGCTTTCTCAACTTTTTGATTTGCCCCTCCATGACGGAGGAAGCCATCCACCTGCCTCCCGCTCCGGACATGGTTGGAGAAGGTTGAGGTGGGAAGTGCGGACTTGGGCGCTGGAGCTCAAGTGCGCGGAAATGGATAAGCAAGGGAGGAAGAAGGCGTAGATGGAAAGGGTGGATCCTTATCCCCTTATATGGGCGGCCAAAACTATGTGCCCCCACCAGCCTAGTAAAACTCGCCTATCTCCCAAACGCCATGATTAATGGCATGGTTGGGTTACCCACGCCCGTATTGATGAGAATCCCGGAATAAGGGGACATGATCTCTGCTTTGACAAGACATGCCAAGGAAACCGCCTCGCTAAACGCGCTGAGGTGGGACAGGAAAACGATTCGAATAAAGGCTTGGCTGTGGCATGATGTCATGCTACGGAGTACATCAAAAGATTAGATTTGTACAAATATTATTCTCTCTACAGTGGTATGTGGAACTTATTTTGCAGAGCCGGACACTATCCTTGTGTTCAAACATCTTCTATGAAGTATTCGGAGGAGGAACCCGCCTTGCAATGCCGAAGACAATTTGCGCACCAGACTCGTCGTCATTGAAGCCTGGTTCAGGGGCTACTGAGGGAGTCCCGGATTAGGGGGTGTCCGGATGGCCGAACTATGACCTTTGGCCGGACTCCCAGACTATGAAGATACAAGATTGAAGACTTCGTCCCGTGTCCGTATGGGACATTCCTTGGCGTGGAAGGCAAGCTTGGCGATATGATATGTACATCTCCTCCCATTGTAACCAACTCTGTGTAACCCTAGCCCTCTCCGATGTCTATATAAACCGAAGGGTTTTAGTCCGTAGGACGAACAACAATCATACCATAGGCTAGCTTCTAGGGTTTAGCCTCTCTGATCTCGTGGTAGATCTACTCTTGTACTACCCATATCATCAATATTAATCAAGCAGGAGTAGGGTTTTACCTCCATCGAGAGGGCCCAAACCTGGGTAAAAACATCGTGTCCCTTGTCTCCTGTTACCATCCGCCTAGACGCACAGTTCGGAACCCCCTACCCGAGATCCGCCGGTTTTGACACCGACACACACCCACTTAGTTTTTAGTTTGAGCTTTCATACACTTATAGCTCTAGTGCATCCGTTGCATGGCAATCCCTACTCACTCACATCAATATCGATTGATGGGCATCTCCATAGCCCAGTAATTTTACTAGTTGATGTGAGACTTTCTCCTTTTTTTACTCCTCCTCATAACCACCTTCTAGTCTACCTATAGTGCTATATCTATGGCTCATACTCATGTATTGCGTGAATGTTGAAAAGGCTTGAGAACATTAAAAGTATGAAACAATTGATTGGCTTGTCATCGGGGGTTGTGCATGATGAAATACTTTGTGTGGTGAAGATGGTGCATAACCAGGCTATATGATTTTGTAGGGATAACTTTCTTTAGCCATGATATTTTGAGAAGACATGATTGCCTCATTAGTATGCTTGAAGTATTGTTGTCTTAATGTCAAATGATAGATTATTGCTTTGAATCACTCGTGTCTTAATATTCATGCCATGATTAGATTATATGATCAAGATTATGCTAGGAAGCATTCCACATCAAAAATTATGTTTTTATCATTTACCTACTTGAGGACGAGCATAAATTAAGCTTGAGGATGCTGATACGTCTCCGTCGTATCTATAAATTTTGATTATTTCATGCCAATATTCTACAACTTTCATATACTTTTGGCAACTTTTTCTATTATTTTTGGGACAAACATATTGATCCAGTCCCCAGTGACAGTTCCTATTTGTTGCATGTTTTTTGTTTTGGAGAATATCCATAACAAACAAAGTCCAGACACGATAAAAACTCACGGCGATTTTTTTGGAATCTATGTGATTTTTGGGAATTGGAGTCAATGCGAGATGATGCCCGAGGGGCTCACAAGCCCTAGGGGTGCGCCCCCTACCTAGGGCGCGCCTGGCAGGCTTGTGGCCACCCCGTAAGGTGGTTGGCACCCTTCTTTGAATGCAAGGGAGCTAATATCCGGAAAAAAATTGTGTTAGAATTTCAGCCCAATCGGAGTTATGGATCTCCGGGAATTTAATAAACGATGAAAGGCTAGAATTGAGGAGCGCAGAAACAGAAGGAATCATAGAGAGAGAGAGAGAGAGAGATCCAATCTCGGAGGGGCTCTGGCCCATCCGCCACCATGGAGGCCAAGGACTAGAGGGAAAACCCTCCTCCCATCTAGGGGGGAGGTCAAGGAAGAATAAGAAGGAGGGGGGCTCTCTCCCCCTCTCTCCCGGTGGCACTGGAACGCCGCCAGGGCAATCATCATGTGACAGCAATCTACTCCAACAACTCTGTCATCTTCACCAACACCTCCATCACCTTCCCCCATCTATCTAGAGCGGTCCATTCTCCCACAACCAGCTGTACCCTTGACTTGAACATGGTGATTTATGCTTCATATTATTATCCAATGATGTGTTGCCATCCTATGATGTCTGAGTAGATATTTGTTGTCCTATCAGTGATTGGTTTAATTTTCTTGTGGTTATGTTGCTATACTTTGGTGCCCATCATATGAGCATGCGTGTGGATCACACCATAGGGTTAGTTGTATGTTGATAGGACTATGTATTGGAGGGCAAGGGTGATAGCAGCTTCAGCCTAGCATAGAAATTGATGCATACAGGATTGAAGGGGGACCAATATATCTTAATGCTATGGTTGGGTTTTACCTTAATGAACGTTAGTAGTTGCGGATGCTTGATAATAGTTCCAATCATAAGTGCATAGAATTCCATGTAAGGGATGACATGCTAGCAGTGGCCTCTCCCACATAAAACTTGCTATCGGTCTATTAAAGTAGTCAATTGCTTAGGGACAATTACGCAACACCTACCACCATTTTTCCACACTCGCTATACTAACTTAATTATTTATTTATCTAAGAATTCCCTAGTGTTTATTTACGTGCTCTTTATTATCTTGCAAACCTATCCTACAACACCTACATTGTACTTCTAGTTTCATACTTGTTCTAGGTAAAGTGAACATTTAGCGTGTGTAGAGTTGTATCTTTGGTTGATAGAACTTGAGGGAATATTTGTTCTACCTTTAGATCCTTATTGGGTTCGACACTCTTACATATCGAAAGAGCCTACAACTGATCCCCTATACTTGTGGGTTATCACGTACCTTGCCAATAAAGGCGGAGGAGCCGCTGAGCTTGGAGACGGTGCATGCGATGTTGGCGGGCGCGCCTCCAAGAGCTTTGACAAAGGCTCCAGACTCGACGAGAGACGCCGGCCACATCCGGCACGAAGTTGGTTAGCATTTCGCCGAAGGAGACGACGAGGCCGGGCGCCGCAGCAACAGGGATGGGAGCAACACCATCACCAAGAGGCGCCATTGGAACTCGGGTAAACAAACAATAATGAGAACACTACTAAAGGAATGGATTTAGCTCGGGAGGAAAGGTGTTGTTGGGTGGATTGGGAGTCGAGAAGGGGCGAGCTTATAAAGGGTTGTAGGAAGGTTTTAGCTTGGCCGAAGGGTCCAATTATCTCGTTTTTTTCTGTGTAATATTTTTTTAAGAGTTATCATTGTACGTATCATCTTATCCTACTATATTTATTATCCCGCTAATCAATTTTGCTTTGGATTTTTTGTGTGAATAAGGGTTTGGATAATCATGACCAATTGTTTTGGATCCTAGTTTTAGCTGCTCCAGGAAATTGCATCAGGGGTTGTCTCCGATCAGGGAATTCAACTCCAGGAAATGGAGCATTGTGTGTGTTGAGTTTGGAACCGAAGGAGATCCAAACAGGCCCAAAGTCCACACCGTAAATCAATAGCATGCATAACTGAAAAGTATATCAATCTGGCAGCTAGTTTAAGATAACTTTGTTAGTCTCTCCCGAATTAATGTTTTACGGAGAAGAAGTTAAGAATGTTAAATAGTCGCCGCCTCCTCTCAAAAAAGACCTAGGGTTCCGCTACCTCCAATCGGCGCCGTGCGCCGGTCCGCCTCATCTCTGGTGGTCTTGGGGCCATGAGACGCGGTGGATACCGGCTCTTGACGGTGAGAGGGCTCCGCTTTTAGATACTTCTTTGAGTTTTGTTAGAGCTTGTATCCTACTCAAGAAGGCAAGACAACAACGGCTCCCTGAATATAGAATAAAGTTCTCCCCACGTAGCCACCGTCCTGGTAGTGCGCCTAGCATCGTCGGTGAGCATGTGGAGATGTGACTCCAGCGAATATGTTATTGGTGGATCTGCGTGAATCTGGTCGTCGTTTGTCTATGTTCGTGTGTCTTCAAGTTGGATCCTTTCGATCTACGCTACTCTTCATCAGCGACATTGTTGTTCTGGTGCACTTGTCCTTTTGGGTCTTAGCACAATGACTCCCTGACTCTCTAATACAACAAGTTTTGCCCGACTCCAGCAAGGGAAGGCTGATGACGGTGGCCCGCCTTTGGCCCATTTAAATGCTTGTAGGCATTGCTAGGTGGTCTATGGATCTGGATGTAATTCTTAATTTTTTTCTAGTGTTAGTTGTACTGTCATGATTGTAGATGAATAGATCGGAAGTTTTTTAATAAAAAAACTAATATTTTACGTGTCAAGTAGTACAAAAGACTATCTCACCATATAAATATACATAATATGTATCAACGGATTATTTAGTCTATTGTAACATGTCAGACACATTTGACCCCAAAAACGCTAATGAAAAAGCATCATAAAATCGTTCGGTGACAAACTTCTCGTAAACATTTTGTATGTTCTAGAATTTTATATTGTCATCCATAATCACAAAGTAGAAACCACCATGACGATATTTCTGAGACCATAAACTTTAGATATCGCATATACATGCACATTATGTTACAAATAATCCACCAAAGCTTATGGCTTTTGTTCTCTTATTTTCCCACATTTAGAAAGATTGGTTGTAAATAAATAAATATATATATACCACATTGCATGCACATTTCTCAACAATAGACATTACACTGTAGAACAAAGAACTACTATATTATTATTATTTTCAATATTACCATCTGCTTATTAACGAAAGTAAGTTATAAGAAAAATATAATCTACAATTTTTATATTTGGATGCGTTATAAATAAGTATATAAGTTTAGTATAAATATCTTATTTATTTCTACTCGCTCATAAATAATTTACCGAGTAAATCTGTGCACTCGCACTTCCGCCTATTTTTAGTGCTCTGTAAATGAGCGGCAGTAGTGCGACATGATGTTCTTCTCGTCGTTGGCGTCGCCCTGGATGAGAAAGGCCACCTCGTCGTCACTGACCTTGATGAAGCCGGCCTCCTTCCAGATGATCATGATGCTGTTGTGGGCCACCTGGGTGGAGGGCCAGAGCGGGAGGCACACGTTGAGGTCATAGGAGCAGAGGATGCCGGCAGACTTGGTGGCGCACATGGCGGCGACGTGGGCGGAGCGCCAGGGGTCAGTTATGAGCGAGATGGAGCCATAGTGGAAGATGCAGGCGCGGTGTATGAGGTCCAGACCAAGCTCCTCCTCCGTGAGGAACATGTCAGCGGAGGGGTTGCGGTAGAACATGAACTCGCGCTCCCCCGTCGGACCTGAGGGTGACGAAGGCCAGGGTGGGGCGCATGTGCTGGTTGAAGAGGCAGCCCTCCGTGTTCATGACATTCTTCTTCAGGATGTCCACTAGCATGTGGCCGAACTCGTAGACGCCAAATTGCAAATAAATAAATAATCAGGACCTGACGATGATTGATCTGGATCTATCGGACAGGGAGAATCCTTGATCTGTGTGTAGCGTACCTTGCGGACGAAGGCGTAGGAGCCGCCGAGCTTGGAGACGGTGCATGCGATGTTGGCGGGTGCGCCGCCTGGCGCCTTGATGAAGCCTCCGGACTCAGCAAGCGAGACACCGGCCACGTTAGGCACGAAGTCGATTAGCATCTCACCGAAGGAGACGACGAGGTCAGGCGCCACGGCGGTGGCCATGGGAGCAACACCATCACCGAGAGACATCATTGGAACTTGCTAAACAAACAAGAACGGGAGAACAAGAACACTACTGAAGGAATTGATCGAGACTGGGAGGAAAGGTGTTGCTGGTTGGACAGGGCCGGCCATGGTGTATTGCCGGAGGGGTGACGGCCCAGGCCCTGGCCGAGGGGCAGCATGATGTAGTACACATATATAGTATAGCCCACCAAAATTTGGTCAGAAAACAATTATGAGAGAAAAAATGAGATGGACTAGGCCCATCAAATAGCAGGTAGCGATTAGCGAAGTGTCACATATGGCCGATCGTTGATTAGCGCCACCAGAGGGCTACTCGAAAATTAACATTGATGCAGCTGTAGGACAACACGGTGTGTATGGTTCAGTGAGTGTAATATGAAGAGATCGAGCATGACTTTTTATTGGTGCATCTGCGATTGTTTTCACCAACATAGGGGATCCATCTACCCTAGATGCACTCGTGATCAAAGAGGCTCTTGCGCTAGCAAATGATCTTAACCTACTCACGATCAAAGAGTCTCTTGTGTTGAGGACATCAGGAAGGGGAGTGCAACCAGCTATGGTGCAATAGTTCCAAAGATAAAACTTCATTCAGTTTCTTTTAATTCTTGTAATATATTCCATGAGTTTAGGAGCTCAAATTTTGATGCTCACAGTGAAGTATACTTTATCTTTGGGGCCTGGCCGCCATGTTTGGCTAGGTCAGCCCGAAGGAATTCCCTTCGTCCCTGTAAACATTGTGACGGTTGAATAAAACTTCGTGAGACTGTCTCAAAAAAACACGGCCGATTGATAACCCACAAGTATAGGGGATCAATTGTAGCCTTTCTCGATAAGTAAGAGTGTCGAAACCAACTAGGAGCTAAAGGTAGAATTTATATTCCCTTCAAGTTCTATTGACCATCGATGTTAAAGTAAATATCCTGTATATTTGGCATGTAATCAGCCCTTGCCGTATTATCGGATTGTATTCTGTCTATGATTGATACGGCTGGGTCAAGTCCTTGTTTCCCAAGGCATCTGTACATGATGGATATATATACTAATATGAGCTGATCGCCCAAGTGTGGCGTTTCCCTCAATTCTCCCTGTCTCTCTTGTTTACATGGTATCAGACTACATCTGCATCGCATCTGCATAGTTCGATCCTTCGGCCTGCAACTAGACGCCATGACTTCCTCCGGCCAAACCTCCGGTGCTCTTGGCGCCATGACCTCTCCATCTCAGCTCTCTGCCACAAACAGCGCCCTCACCACCGTCACGGCTCCTGCATCCCCGGCCTCCAACGCAGTGCATGTGGCCAGCGTCAAGACCCATGTCCCCGTCGTCCTCGACCTCAAGGCGTCGAACTTTACCAAGTGGCGCATGCTGATCACCGTTCTCTTGGGCAAGTACGACCTCATCGGCCATATAGCTGCCGCTACTCCGGCTGCTGATCGCACGCCACAGTGGAGCCGCGAGGACTTCGTCGTCCGCTCGTGGTTGTACGGCTCCATTAGCGACGACATCCTGGATATTATCATGGCGGAAGCCCAGACGGCGCACGAGGCGTACACGCTCATCCAGAACTTGTTCCTCGACAACCAGATGACGCGCGCTGTTTATCTCGAGGCGGAGTTCCGTGCCATCGTCCAAGGCGATCTCACCATCACCGCCTATTGTCACCGGCTCAAATCCCTCTCTGATGCACTCCGCGACGTCGGCCAGCCGGTGTCGGATCAGACCTTGGTCTTGACGTGCCTACGTGGCCTCAATTCTCGCTTCGCCGACATCACCACTCTGGTCACCATGCAGGTTCCGTTCCCTACGTTCCTGCAGACAAGGTCTCTCCTTCTTCTTCGTGAGACGCAGCTCTCGCACACCATGCCTACGCCACCGCCGCAGACCGCCATGTACGGCCACGGCGCCGGTGCCTCCTCTGGCGGTGCCTACAATGGAGACCGCTCCTCAGGTGACCGCAACTCCGGCGGCAACGGCGGCCGCTTCCAGAAAAAGAAGAAGAACGGGGGCGTCGGTCACTACCGTGGCAACGGTGGCGAGCGTAATCACAACGGCGGTGGCTCTTCCGGTACCCACGCTGCAGCTGGTCCGTGGATCTGCTTCAACCCCTACACGGGCCAGGCCCAGCCGCTGCCGGTCTCCTGGCGCCCCGCTGGTGGAGCAGGCCTTCTTGGACCGCGGCCTGCTGCACCCCAGCGCCCGTACGTACCTGCCCAACAGCAGTTTGCGTACGCGCCGCCCCAGCAGCAAGCGTATACTACGCTGCTCGCTCCACTCCATGGGCAGGCGTACGGCACTGACCCACCGCCACCGGGTACACCCTCCAGCCACGGCGCTCCAGCTTGGGACTGCTCGGCGCTCATGGCTGCCCTAAATAATGCTGCTGCATCATCTTCATCCGCTGGTGAATGGATCATGGACTCGGGAGCCACCTCCCATATGGTTTCCAACCCTGGTACAATCTCTCTTCCTTCCAAACCGCCTCCGTTTTCTCATATCACCGTCGGCAATGGGGTCACTTTACCCGTTGTCTCCACCGGCCACACGACTTTGCCTACTTCGACACGTACCTTTGCTCTCAATAATGTCCTTGTCGTTCCTGATATTATTAAAAATCTTCTTTCTACTCGCAAATTTAGTACCGATAATTCTTGTTCTGTGGAGTTTGACCCTCTTGGTTTTTCCATCAAGGATCTTCGAACCAGGCGCGAGATCACACGCTGCAATAGTCCCGGTCCTCTCTACACCGTCTCCGCCGCCGCCAACCCGTCATCTACTTTTGGACTCCTCGCATCATCCGACTCCACCGAGCTATGGCATCGTCGATTAGGTCATCCAGTCGTGACGCTATGTCACATTTATCAAAACAGTTTGCTATTCCTTGTAATAATGCAGCCGTTTCAGTCTGCCATGCGTGTCAACTTGGCAAGCATGTTCGTTTGCCGTTTTCTAGGTCTAAAACTTTTAGTGTGGTGCCTTTTCAGTTAATTCACTGTGATTTGTGGACATCTCCTATTCCGAGTAATTCTGGTTTAAAATACTATCTTGTTATTGTCGATGATTACTCCCACTACATGTGGACATTTCCTCTCCGCCATAAGTCAGATGCAACCACTGTGATTACTAACTTTGTGGCATTTGCACGCACACAGTTTGACCTTCCCGTTGTTGCCATGCAAGCCGACAATGGCACTGAGTTTGTCAACTCCACATTGTCCACCTTCTTTACTGGTCACGGCATCCATCTTCGCCTTTCATGTCCCTACACATCTCCACAAAATGGAAAAGCCGAGCGTGCTCTTCGCACCCTCAATGATATTACTCGTACACTTCTCTTCCAAGCCCACATGCCCTCCTCTTATTGGGCTGAAGCTCTTGCTGCTGCTACCTATCTTCTAAACCGACGACCTTCTCAGCCTATTGGGTTTTCCATCCCATACGAGCTTCTTTATCGCATGCCCGCTTCCTATGCCGAGCTACGTGTTTTCGGATGCCTTTGCTACCCAAACCAATCTGCCACAGCAAAACACAAATTATGCCCTCGCTCCACTGCATGTGTTTTTCTTGGATACCCCTCCTCACATCGTGGCTATCGTTGTCTTGATCTTTCAAGTCGGCGTATAATCACTTCTCGTCATGTCATTTTCGACGAACATACATTTCCGTTTGCTAGTATTAACCCTGCTCCTTCCGCTACATCTCTCGACTTTCTTCTGGATTTAGTAGCCACCGAGCCACCTCCATTCACTCCTTCCCTCACGCATGCTCCTGTTGCACCACATGCACGTACTACTGATCCACGTACTACTGCATGTCCTAGCTCAGGTGCTAGTTCCTGTCCTAGCTCGCCCATGCATCAGCCACACTCACCAGCACCTGATTCTCCTCCTATGCATGCCTCGCCTACCTCGGCCAACTCTCCCGCACCTGTCGCTTCGCCGGCGCAAGCTGCTGCACCAGAAACCCAGCCAAAAACCCAACGTGGACGTACTGTCTCTCGCACCGAACCAGCCACCAACACACACCATATGCTGACACGCCTCAAGCACGGCATTGTCCAACCGGTTGATCGTCTTAATCTTTCGGCTGTTCACACCTCCATTTCTCCTATTCCTAAAACATACCGGGGTGCCCTCCATGATCCTAACTGGCGTAGTGCAATGGCTGATGAATATAATGCACTAATTCATAATCGCACATGGACCCTGGTTCCTTGTCCGGTTGGTGCTAATGTTGTTTCAGGTAAATGGATCTTCAAGCATAAGTTCGCATCTGATGGTGGCCTTGCTCGCTACAAGGCTCGATGGGTGGTTCGTGGCTTTTCTCAGCAGCCGGGCGTCGACTTCGACGAGACATTTAGCCCCGTCGTCAAGCCTGCCACCATCCGCGTCGTCCTCACCATCGCGGCTTCTCGTGGCTGGCCGGTTCACCAACTCGATGTCAAAAATGCCTTTCTCCATGGCACAATTGACGAGGTGGTGTACTGTGAGCAGCCCCCTGGCTTCATCGACTCGGCTCGTCCTCATCACGTGTGTCGCCTTCACAAGTCGCTCTACGGTCTCAAGCAGGCTCCGAGGGCATGGTACCAACGCTTTGCCCACTATGCTCATCGCCTCGGCTTCGTCGCATCTCTTTGTCATGCTTCTCTCTTCATACTTCGACAAGGCGATGAGCTTGCGTACCTACTGTTGTACGTTGATGACATCATCCTCACAGCTTCGAGTTCGGATCTACTACAGCACATCACCGACCTGCTTCACCGCGAGTTCTCTATGACGGATCTCGGGGATCTATCCTATTTCCTCGGGATTTCGGTCTCTCGCTCGTCATCGGGGATGTTTTTATCCCAACGCCAGTACGCCATCGACCTTCTTCACCGTGCCGGCATGCTTGATTGCAACCCGTGTGCCACCCCCATCGACACTCGTTGCAAGCTCTCCGCCGATGAGGGTCCTCTCGTTGACGATCCCACGGAGTACCGCAGTTTTGCCGGTGCACTTCAGTACTTGACACTGACACGTCCTGACATAGCTCACGCTGTGCAACAGGCATGTTTGTACATGCATGCACCACGGGAGCCGCATCTAAACCTTGTAAAGAGGATTCTTCGCTATGTCAAGGGCACATTGGATCTTGGTCTTCGCCTCCACTCGACACCGGCTACGTCTCTCACGGCCTACTCCGACGCTGACTGGGCAGGTTGTCCCGACACTCGTCGCTCCACTTCTGGCTACTGTGTTTACCTTGGGGACAACCTTGTGTCATGGTCTTCCAAGCGCCAGGCTACAGTCTCCCGCTCCAGTGCCGAGGCGGAGTATCGCGCAGTGGCCCATGCTGTAGCTGAGTGTTGTTGGCTCCGTCAGCTTCTTCATGAGCTTCATCGACCCCTCCACTCCGCGACCATCGTCTTTTGCGACAATGTCAGTGCTGTCTACATGGCCTCCAACCCTGTGCAACATCGCCGCACGAAGCATATTGAGATTGACATCCATTTTGTTCGTGAAAAGGTGTCTCTCGGGCAGATTCGGGTTCTTCATGTGCCATCGTCTCAACAGTTCGCTGACATCATGACGAAGGGTCTACCGTCTCAGCTCTTTTTGGACTTTCGGTACAGCCTGTGCGTTCGTCCTCCCGACGCACTGCCTGAGGGGGGATGTTAAAGTAAATATCCTGTATATTTGGCATGTAATCAGCCCTTGCCGTATTATCGGATTGTATTCTGTCTATGATTGATACGGCTGGGTCAAGTCCTTGTTTCCCAAGGCATCTGTACATGATGGATATATATACTAATATGAGCTGATCGCCCAAGTGTGGCGTTTCCCTCAATTCTCCCTGTCTCTCTTGTTTACAATCGATATAACTCTGCGCATGCTTATTGTTCGCTTTACCTAGAACAAGTATAAAACTAGAAGTACTTTGTAGGTGTGGTAGGATAGGTTTGCAAGATAATAAATAACATGAAAATAAAAGTTAGGTGCTGTTTAAATAAAGAAACAATTAAGTTAATATAACGAGTGTGGATCGGTGGTGGTAGGATTTGCGGATTTGTCCCTTAGCAATTGACTATGTTACTAGACCGATAGCAAGTTTTTATGTGGGAGAGGCCACTGCTAGCATGTCGTCCCTTACATGGAATTCTATGCACTTATGATTGGAACTATTAGCAAGTATTGATGACCCACAAGTATAAGGGATCTATCATAGTCCTTTCGATAAGTAAGAGTGTCGAACCCAACAAGGAGAAGAAGGAAATGACAACAGTTTTCAGCAAGGTATTATCTGCAAGCACTGAAATTATCGGTAACAGATAGTTGTGTGATAAGATGATTCGTAACGGGTAACAAGTAACAAAAGTAAACAAGGTTCAGCAAGGTGTCCCAATCCTTTTAGTAGCAAATGACAAGCCTGGACGAACTCTTATAGAAAGCAAAGCGCTCCCGAGGACACATGGGAATTATTGTCAAGTTAGTTTTCATCATGCTCATATGATTCGCGTTCGTTACTTTGATATTTGATATGTCGGTGGACCAGTGCTTGGGTGCTGCCCTTCATCGGACAAGCCTCTCACTTATGATTAACCCCTCTCACAAGCATCCACTACTACGAAAGAAGAATTAAGATAAATCTAACCATAGCATGAAACATATGGATCCAAATCAGCCCCTTACGAAGGAACACATAAACTAGAGTTCAAGATTTTTTCACTCTAGCAATCCATCATCTACTTATTACTTCCCAATGCTTTCCCCAAGGCCCAAATCATGGTGCAGTGCCATGTTATCTATGTTCACATAACACCACTAGAGGAAACACAACATACATCTCATCAAAATATCAAACGAATACCAAATTCACATGATTACTTATAACAAGACTTCTCCCATGTCCTCAGGAACAAACGTAACTACTCACAAAGAATATTCATGTTCATAATCAGAGGAGTATTAATAATCATTAAGGATCTAAACATATGATCTTCCACCGAATAAACCAACTAGCATCAACTACAAGGAGTAATCAACACTCAACCTGTCGAATTTCGGGTTCCACAAACCCTTGAGAGGTTCAAACTCTGGGGTGCGTGCAGAGATCTCAACCTACTGATGTCTACTACACAACCTTCTTCTTGTAGACATTGTTGGGCCTGCAAGTGCACAGGTTTGTAGGACAGTAGCAAATTTCCCTCAAGTGGATGACCTAAGGTTTATCAATCCGTAGGAGGCGTAGGATGAAGATGGTCTCTCTCAAACAACCCTGCAACCAAATAACAAAGAGTCTCTTGTGTCCCCAACACACCCAATACAATGGTAAATTGTATAGGTGCACTAGTTCGGCGAAGAGATGGTGATACAAGTGCAAAATAGATAGTAGATAAAGGTATTTGTAATCTGAAATTATAAAAACAGCAAGGTAGCAAGCGATAAAAGTGAGCGTAAACGGTATTGCAATGATAGGAAACAAGGCCCAGGGTTCATACTTTCACTAGTGCAAGTTCTCTCAACAATAATAACATAGATAGATCATATAACAAGCCCTCAACATGATCCAAAGAGTCACTCCAAAGCCACTAATAGCGGAGAAAAAACATAGAGATTATGGTAGGGTACGAAACCACCTCAAAGTTATTCTTTCAGATCGATCTATAAAAGAGTTCATACTAGAATAACACCTTAAGACACAAATCAACCAAAACCCTAATGTCACCTAGATACTCCATTGTCACCTCAAGTATCCGTGGGCATGATTATACGATATGCATCACACAATTTCAGATTCATCCAACCAACATAAAAGTACTTCAAAGAGTGCCCCAAAGCTACTACCGGAGAGTCAAGAACATGTGCCAACCCCTATGCATAGGTTCCCAAATGTCACGAAACCCGCAAGTTGATCACCAAAAAATACATCAAGTGGATCAATAGAATAACCCATTGTCATCACGGTTATCCCACGCAAGACATACATCAAGTGTTCTCATAAAAGACTCAATCCGACAAGATAACTTCAAAGGGGAAACTCAATTCATCACAAGAGAGTAGAGGGGGAGAAACATCATAAGATCCAACTACAATAGCAAAGCTCGGGATACATCAAGATCATGCCATAGAGGGAACACGAGAGAGAACACGAGAGAGAGAGAGAGAGATCAAACACACAGCTACTGGTACATACCCTCAGCCCCGAGGGTGAACTACTCCCTCCTCATTATGGATAGCGCCGGGATGATGAAGATGGCCACCGGTGATGGATCCCCCCTCCGGCAGGGTGCCGGGAAGGGCTCCCGAGAGGTTTTTGGTGGTTACAGAGGCTTGCGGCGGCGGAACTCTCGATCTATCTTCTCTTCTGGAAGTTTTAGGGTACGTAGGTATATATGGGTGCAAGGGGTACGTCGATGGAGCTTCGGGGGGCCCACGAGGCAGGGGGCACGCCCTAGGGGGGTGGGCGCGCCCCCCACCCTCGTGAGCACCTCCCATATCTTCTGACGTGGAGTCCAAGTCCATCACGTGGGTTTCCTTCCAAAAATAACTTCTCCAGTTGATTTCGTTCCGCTTTGACTCCGTCTGATATTCCTTTTCCTCGAAACACTGAAATAGGCATAAAACAGCAAATCTGGGTTGGGCCTCCGGTTAATAGGTTAGTCCCAAAAATAATATAGAAGTGTATAATAAAGCCCATAATCATTCAAAACAGATAGTAATATAGCATGAATGCTTTATAAATTATAGATACGTTGGAGACGTATCAGCATCCCCAAGCTTAATTCCTACTCGTCCTCAAGTAGGTAAATGATAAAGAAAGAATTTATAAAGTGTGAATGCTAGAAGGTGCACAAGTTTGATCAATGATAATTTCAATCACCCTTACTAGCATCATTATATGTCATAACAGTAGTTTATCTCATAAAACTTTTCACGAACTAGTAACAAGCAATTCACATGTTAAAGCATAGACCATAAACTTTCTTGAAAACTAGCAAACTTCATTCTTAGTCATCAAACAATTGCAATTCATCTTACTTTCAGGAAGAGTCTATGTCAGAGCTTTGATTTAGCAAACTTCACATACTCAACTATCATAGAGTCTTCTACAATTGCTAACACTCACGCAATACTTGTGGTTATGAAGTTTTAATCAGACACAGAGAAAGATTGGGGCTTATAATGTTGCCTCCAAACGTGGATATATATATATATCAGGATCACCCTAACACAAAGTTCTTGCCAAAGGATAAAATGAAAAAGGGAAAGGTCAATATCACCTTGACTCTTGCATAAAGTAAAATATAGCCCTTCGCAGAGGGAAGCAGGGGTTTGCAGAGGTGCCAGAGCTCGATTTTTAAAATAGTGATAAATAATTTTGAGAGGTATGATCTCATTGTCAACATAACAACCGAGAGTTCCCAATATCTTCCATACTACATACACTATAGGCGGTTCCCACGCAGAATGGTGAAAGTTCTTACTCCCCCAACCACCAACAAGCATCAATCCATGGCTTGCTCAAAACAACGAGTGCCTCCAACTAACAACAATCTTGGGGGAGTTTTGTTTAATTATTTTGATTTGATTTTGATCTTTTTGATCATGGGATTGGGCATCCCGGTTACCGCCACTTTCTCGTGAATGACGAGCGGAGTCCACTCCTCTTGAGAATAACCCACCTATCATGGAAGACACTGACAGCCCCTAGTTGCTACATGAGCAATTCGGGCATACAAAACAGATTATAATTTGAAGGTTTAGAGTTTGGCACATGCAAATTTATTTGGAACGGCAGGTAAATACCGCGTATAGGTAGGTATGGTGGACACTCATGGCAAAACTGGGTTTAAGGATATTGGATGCACAAGAAGTATTCCCGCTTAGTACAGATATTTAGGCTAGCAAGGGGAGAAAGGCAAGCTCAACATGTTTGAATGATCCATGAGAATATACTTTAACTGAGATGCGAGAAAACACAACCCATTATGTTGTCTTCCTTGTCCAACATCAACTCTTTAGCATGTCATACTTAATGAGTGCTCACAATTATAAAAGATGTCTATGATAATATATTTATATGTGAAATCTCTATTCCTTCAATATTCTTTCATGAATTGTTCAAATGACCAATTCAATGCTTGCTAACCGTCAATAAATTTACAACCTCTACCTCTTAGATGTGAAGTCATTACTCCCCATGGGATAAATAAAACATATATAATTTCAGATTTATGACATTCAACCATTTACTCGTAGGATCTAAGTGAAGCACACGAGTAAATGAAAAACTACTCCAAGAAGATATAAGTGAAGATCAATGAGTAGCTAAATAATTATGCAACTATGAAAGGACTCTCTCTCATTAAAGAATTTCAGATCTTGGTATTGTATTCAAGCAGCAAGAAAAACAAAATAAAATGACATTTCAAGGATAGCACAACTCATGTGAAGAAGCAAAAACTTAGGCTCAACCGATCACTAACCGATAGTTGTTGAAGAAGAAAGGTGGGATGCCTACCGGGGCATCCCCAAGCTTAGATGCTTGAGACTTCTTGAAACATTATCTTGGGGTGCCTTGGGCATCCCCAATCTTGAAATTTTGTGTCTCCTTAATTCCTCTCATATCATGGTTTCTCTTTTTATCAAAAGCTTCATTCACAACAAACTCAACAAGAACTCGTGAGATAGGTTAGTATAAACCAATGCAAAACCTTATCATTTTCTACTGTAACAAATCACTAAAATTATTATTCAACATTGGATACTAAATGTCTCTGCATATTTAGTACTCCTATCCTCAAATAGAATCATTAAACAAGCAAGCATATCCAAACAATGCAAACATAACAGCAATCTATCAAAACAGTATAGTCTGTAAAGAATGCAAGAGTATCAATACTTCCCTGACTCCAAAAATTATGAACTAAAATTCCCACTGTAATAAATTTATCAGATCTTAATATTCAAAAAGATTCAACGTTATACCATTCTCTGACTTTTCTGGGTAATTTTTGCAACAGCGGTAAACTTTCTGTTTTCAAACAGCAACATGTATACTAGCAAAATAAGCATGGCAAAGGCTATCCTTGAATTTTTTATTGAAACTAAAGATGCAAAACATTGTTCTAACTAACAGCAAGAAAATACTAACAAAATAAAATGACGCTCCAAGCAAAACACATATCATGTGGCGAATAAAAATATAGCTCCAAGTAAAGTTACCGATGAACGAAGACGAAAGAGGGGATGCCATCCGGGGCATCCCCAAGCTTAGTTGCTTGGTTGTCCTTGAATATTACCTTGGTGTCGGTGTACTAGAGTAGGGGTACCCTAGTACCCCGAACTTGTGCACGGGCAGCTGCAGCGCCCCGCAGCAAGGGCTTGTCGGGTGACCGCCACGGTACTCCGTGGCTCCTTTGGAGCCATTCAAGAACAAAGTATTCAAGTCAAGAAGACAAGGCCCCGGCAAGAGGAGCTTGCCGGGAAGGCCAACCGAGGCATCTCAAGGATCTTGCCACGACGCACCACGCGTCCCGGCAAGGCCCGGTGAGCGACAAACTTCCGGGCGCGACAAGACAACGACCGCGGCAAGACACTTGCCGCGGCAAGCGGCCACTCTGTGCCCACGCTCCAGCGCATCCACCAACGTGTCATCCTGGGGGCCTTCCCAGGCATGCGTGGCGGAAGGCTGTGCAGCCAGCGGTGCACGGTGGCATGCGACGCTGACAAGATCGCCATCGTGGCAGGCGGTGGCACCCCTGACGGTCCTTTTCTGCACTGTTTTGGCGACACAGGCGGGCATTTAATGCCCTTGTCCCCTGCCGTCAGGGTTAGGTAGAGTACACTGTGCAGGTAGCTGTACCAACCGCAACTCTTTTTACATTTTTACCCTTCTCTGCATTGCCACCTGTCGGTGACCCCTTGAGCATATAAAAGGAGGCCCATGCGCAACGTAGAGGGGGTTCGGATCATTTCAAAGCCAGAAAAACACTTAGCTCTCTGGGGCAAGAACACAATACAATCAGACAAGCAGCAGTAGGAGTATTATCTCTCCGGAGAGCTCCGAAGCTGGGTAAACTGCTCGTGTGTCTCGCCTCGATCTGCTCTTCGTGCGACCTCCGCCCCCCCCCCCCCCCGCCAAACCGAAAGGGACTCGGTCCACCGGTCCCATAGGTGTTCGTGGATCAGTTTCCCCGACATCTTTGGCGCGCCAGGTAGGGGGGCGTCGAGATTGTGTGAACCTGATCCGGCATTCGCACGAGCTAGATCTTCATTTTCTTCATCGACATGTCGCCGAAGAAGAAGGCTTCGGAGGCAGCTGCTCCGTCCGCGTCGATCCCACCGCCACCGGCGCAAACAGGTGGTGGGATGGACGCTGGCGGAAGAACAGACATCGACGAGGAAGCTCACGGTGCTGCCAGGTCCAAGGACAAGGCTGCACAAACCTCGGTGTCCGTACATCCGCCGCGCCCCTCTCAGGAGGTGCAGGACCGATAGCGTCATGGTATTCGCAGTACCATACGCTTGTTGGACCAAGATCAAGCTGGTGGGTCTCGGGGCGCTCAAGACCAACATGCACGTCAACGCGCCGGCACGAGCGAGACACAGTCGCCTGGACAGGATACTGCTCCTTCTAACATAGTTAGAAGTCCGAGCATGTCCCGCTCTTCGTGCCGTTCGCCACTGTCGCCCACCACTCCAGTGGAAGCTTTGGCGCGAGCTCAACTGCTCCTGGATTACCCATCGATGTCGGACAAGATCGACGAATGGAGGGCCACCATTCAGAGCCTCATCGGCTACGCCAACGGCGACACTCCGCGGCAGCCGAATACATCGCTGTCGCGGCAGGACTGCCAGGCACGAGCCGGTGGCGACGAAACTGGTGGGGGTGCAACCACCATGCACTCTCCACCCCGAAGGCCAAGATCGCCGACTCGCCGGATCCACCTCGACAGCGACTCCACCGCATCGTCGGATCCACGAGCTCGTCGCGATCAGCGCCAAGTTCTTCATGATAGACAACAAGAAGACGCTCGAACTCGCATCGAGCACTGAAGAGAAGCGCGGCGTCAATCCGACAAGCGCGCTGGGCCCTCTGTTGACATGCATGCGCCAGGGGAACCAGGCGACTTGCCATACGCGGTAGGTTGCCCTGCGTTCACTCGTGAGCTGCGGCAAGTCCAGTGGCCCAGCACGAAGAATTTCAAGCCAGATGTACCCGAGAAGTACGACGGCAAGACGCACCCGTCGGAGTTCCTCAGCATCTACACCATCGCAGTGCAAGCTGCCGGAGGGCGAGACGACAAGATCCTTGCCAACTACTTCCCGCTGGTACTCAAACCCAACGTCAGATCCTGGCTCATGCACTTGCCGGACAACTCCATATCTTCCTGGGCGGATCTGTGCCATCAGTTTGTCGGCGCCTTCACAGGCGGCCACAAGCCTCATGGCCAAGAGAGTGACCTTCATCTCCTCGCCCAGAAGGAAGGAGAGCCCCTACGCAAGTACATTCAGAGATTCAGCAACGTACAACACAACATCCCAGATATCCACCCTGCCGTGGTGATCAGCGCGTTCCATCAGAACGTGCGAAACCGCAGGATGCGGGAGGAGATGGCGATGTGCAAAATCAGAGACGTCAATGAGCTATACGCCCTGGCCGACAAGTGTGCGCGTGCTGAGGAAGGAAGGAAACTTCCCGGAGAGAACACAGGTGCAGGAGGATCTGATAGCAAGGATACTGCCCCGGCAAAGAAAAACTGGCGGCGGAACAACAGGAAAAAGAAAGGCAAAGAGGTCCTAGTCATTGAGCAGTCCGGCAAGAAAGCCGAAACTGGTGGCTCCGGCAAGGAGGTTGCCGCAGCTGCGGCGGTCGCCGACAAGCAGGACGGCGCCAACAGGCAGTACTGCAAGATCCACCGCACCAAGGGCCATGATCTCCAGAGCTGCGAGAAAGTCGAGCAGCTTGTCGAGCAGCAAAAGGCTGAATACGAGCGGCGCGACAAGGAGAAAGCCCAGGAAGGTGCTGGAGGATCCGGCAAGAAACGTCCCGGCCGAGGAGGACGCCGCGGCAAGGCCAAGCAGCGGCAAGAAGACAGACCTCCCCGCGGCCGCGACAAGGATGAAGATGACGAGAACGACGAAGACATCGATGATGACGAGACCGATGAGCAGGAGTTCCAGAAAGCCACAGAGGTCTTGTGCGTTGACGGCGGTGCTTCTCTGCATACTTCACACCGCCAGCTCAAACAATGGGTGCGGGAAGTCAATGCGGCAGAACCACCCATCGAGTCAAGCAGGCCTCTGAAATGGTCTGGCACGCCTATCATCTTTGATATTGAGGACCACCCTGATCGCATAACTGCGGTCGGGTGCTTGCCGATGTTGGTTTCACCAACTATCCGCAACCTCAAGGTCACTAAGATGCTAGTTGACGGCGGGGCCGGCTTGAACCTGATCTCCTCCGCGGTACTCCAGAAACTCCAGATCCCTGACAGCGAGCTCGAAGAGACCGGCACATTTCAAGGAATCAATCCGGGAAGGAGCAAGCCGAAGGGAAAGATCACGTTGCCGGTGACATTTGGCAGCGAGCTGAACTTCAGGACTGAGAGGGTCACTTTTGACGTTGCTGACTTCCCATTGCCTTACAATGGGATACTCGGCCGTCCAGCACTCGCCAAATTCATGGCAGCCTCTCACTATGCATACAACGTACTGAAGATGCCAGGCCCGATAAGCGTCATCTCTATCCCTGGTGACCAGAAGGATGCTCTTATCTGCGCCGACAAGATCTACCGGGAAGCAGCAGCCGCAACAGATCGCAAATCACTTGCCGCTGAAGCTCCCGAGGGGAAGAAGAAGAACAAGTCCGGCAAGAGTTCTGATGCCCACTCCGGCAAGCGCACCTCTTCGGAGTGCTGCACTACCGTCGAGGACGCACCATCGAGCTCCACCGGCAAGTGTAAGAAGGCAATGGCAGCTCCACCAGAGACCAAGAAAGTGTCCGCCAAGGAGGACGGCACTGGTGGTACCTTCACCATCAGTGCCACGCTCGACCCTAAATAGGAAAGCGCGCTCGTTGCTTTCCTGCGGGCGAACGTCGACGTGTTTGCATGGCAACTGTCTGACATCCCTGGTGTTCCCAGGAAAGTAATTGAGCACCACCTTGCCATCTGTCCTCATGCGCGGCCCGTCAAGCAGAGAGTTAGGAAACAGACAGTGGAGCGCCAAGAATTCATCGCGGAAGAAATCAAGAAATTGGAAGCAGCAGGCCTTGTCAGAGGAGTGCTCCATCCTACGTGGTTGGCCAATCCTGTAGTCGTGCGCAAGGCTAACGGAAAATGGAGGCTCTGTATCGACTTTACCGATGTCAATAAAGCTTGTCCCAAAGACCCATTTCCCTTGCCGCGCATTGACCAGATTGTTGACTCCACGGCCGGATGTGACTTGATTTCATTTCTTGATACATACTCAGGATACCATCAGATCTTCATGGCAGAAGAGGATGAGGAGAAGACCGCATTCATCACCCCATGTGGCACGTACTGTTTCGTACGGATGCCTTTCGGTTTAAAGAATGCTGGTTCAACATTTGCAAGGGTAGTCCATCACGCTTTTAAGCCGCAAATGCACAGAAATGTGGAAGCCTACATGGATGACATAGTGGTCAAGAGCAAAGACAGGACGACCCTGATTCAAGATTTAGACGAAACATTTGCAAATCTGCGCAAGATCAACCTCAAGCTGAACCCCGAGAAGTGTGTGTTTGGAGTCCCCTCCGGCAAGCTTCTCGGGTTCTTTGTGTCTCAGCAGGGAATTGAAGCCAATCCCGACAAGATCAAGGCCATTGAGCAGATTGAAGCACCAAAGCGCGTCAAGGATGTACGAAGACTTGCCGGTTGCATGGCTGCTCTCAGTAGGTTTATCTCTAGATCTGCCGAGCGCGCCCTGCCATTTTTCAAAATATTGAAAAAGGCAGGTCCAATGAAATGGACTCCGGAAGCGGAGGCTGCGCTGCAGGACTTGAAGAGATACCTTTCCTCTACTCCAACACTTGCCGCACCTAGGCCACAAGAGAAGTTGCTGCTGTATATAGCGGCAACCAATCAAGTGGTTAGTGTTGCGTTAGTGGTGGAGAGGGAGGCAGATGATGAGCCAGCAACCATGGCAGATGCATCCAGCGAAAAGCAGGGGGCTTCACCGGCAAGATCTGGTCCGGCAAGCTCTGGTCCCGACAAAGATGGATCTGCGCAGACGCATAAGGAGATGCAGAAGAGAATGGTGCAGCGCCCAGTTTACTTTGTCAGTTCCCTTTTGCAGGGGGCTAGGACAAGGTACTCTGGTGTGCAGAAGTTGCTTTTCGGCCTTCTCATGGCCTCGAGGAAGCTGCGCCATTACTTCCAAGCACATGAGATCACAGTTGTCACTCGTTTTCCGCTGAAGAGGATACTGCAAAATCCAGAAGCAACGGGCAGGATTGTCGAGTGGGCACTGGAACTGTCAAGCTTTGGCCTCAAGTTCGAGAGCACCTCAACTATCCAAAGCAGGGCATTGGCGGAGTTCGTAGCAGAATGGACACCAACACAAGATGAAGAAATTCCAGAAACAAGCATCCCCGTCAAGGAAGCAAGCAAAGAGTGGCTGATGTACTTTGATGGTGCCTTCTCGCTGCAAGGCGCCGGTGCGGGCGTGCTACTTGTCGCACCCACCGAAGAGCACCTCAAGTACGTAGTCCAGATGCACTTTCCCAAGGAGCAAGCAACGAACAACACTGCAGAGTATGAAGGCTTGCTTGCTGGTCTCAGGATCGCGGCAGACCTTGGGATTAAGAAACTCATTATCAGGGGTGACTCACAGCTTGTCATCTGCCAAGTGAACAAGAATTACCAGAGTCCGTTGATGGAAGCTTACATTGATGAAGTAAGAAAGCTAGAAGAGCACTTTGACGGCCTACAAATGGAACATGTTCCAAGAGCTCAGAACGACATCGCCGATGGCCTGTCAAAGTGCGCCGCACTTAAGTTACCTGTGGAACCGGGGATCTTTGTGCTCAAGCTGACCCAACCGTCTGTAACACCATCAACTGGGCAGAGCAAGAAGAGAAAGTTGATTTCTGGTGACTATTTTCCGGCAGAGCTTCCCAAAGCCACCGCCAAGAAAGTCCCCAAGATCAACACCAAGAGTGCTGAGGAGCAGTCTGCTCCGGCAAGCCTTAGGGTTTGTTCCGTTGAAGCAGACGCTCCCGACAAGTTTTGCTCCGGCAAGCTTGGCGGGGAACATTAAGCTCCGGCTGAGCCGCAGGTTCTCGCTGTAGAAGCGGATGTTCCCGCAGCAGCAGATGTGCCTTTAGTCCTTGTTGTCGAGCCACAAGCTCCAGCATGGGCACAGCAAATTGTCTGTTTCCTTCAGACAGGAGAATTTCCCGAAGAGCAAGAAGAAGCGGAAAAAGTAGCCCGGCAGTCAAGTATGTACCATTTTGTCGACAACATACTGTACAGAAGAAGACTCAACGGTGTGAAATTGAGCTAGGTCTATGCGTAGTTCTCTTTGCACGAGTAGAACACAACTTTGTTGTGGGCGTGGATTTTGTCATCTTACTTGCCTCTACTAGTCCTTTCTTGCTCAACGGTATTGTGGGATGAAGCGGCCCGGACCAACCTTACACGTACTCTTACGTGAGACCGGTTCCACCGACTGACATGCACAAGTTGCATAAGGTGGCTGGCGGGTGTCTGTCTCTCCCACCTTAGTTGGAGCGGAATCGATGAACAGGGCCCTTATGAAGGGTAAATAGAAGTTGACAAAATCACGTTGTGGTGATTCGTAGGTAAGAAAACGTTCTTGCTAGAACCCAATTGCAGCCACGTAAAAGATGCAACAACAATTAGAGGACGTCTAACTTGTTTTTGCAGCGATTGATCATGTGATGTGATATGGCCAGAAGTTGTGATGAATGATGAATTGTGATGTATGAGATCATGTTCTCTGTAATAGGATTCACGACTTGCATGTCGATGAGTATGACAACCGGCAGGAGCCATAGGAGTTGTCATTATTCTTTTGTATGACCTGCGTGTCATTAAAATAACGTCATGTAAACTACTTTACTTTATTGCTAAACGTTAGTCATAGAAGTAGAAGTAGTCGTTGGCGTGACAACTTCATGAAGACACGATGATGGAGATCATGATGATGGAGATCATGGTGTCAAGCCGGTGACAAGATGATCATGGAGCCCCGAAGATGAAGATCAATGGAGCTATATGATATTGGCCATATCATGTCACAACTATATAATTGCATGTGATGTTTATTATGTATTATGCATCTTGTTTACTTAGGACGACGGTAGTAAATAAGATGATCCCTTATAAAATTTCAAGAAGTGTTCTCCCCTAACTGTGCACCGTTGCTACAGTTCGTCGTTTCTAAGCACCACGTGATGATCGGGTGTGATGGATTCTTACGTTCACATACAACGGGTGTAAGACAGTTTTACACAGCGAAAACACTTAGGGTTAACTTGACGAGCCTAGCATGTGCAGACATGGCCTCGGAACACGGAGACCGAAAGGTCGAACACGAGTCGTATGGAAGATACGATCAACATGAAAATGTTCACCGACGATGACTAGTCCGTCTCACGTGATGATCGGACACGGGCTAGTCGACTCGGATCGTGTAACACTTAGATGACTAAAGGGATGTCTAATCTAAGTGGGAGTTCATAATTTGATTAGAACTTTATTATCATGAACTTAGTCTAAAACCTTTGCAAATATGTCTTGTAGATCAATGGCCAACGCTAATGTCAACATGAACTTCAACGCGTTCCTAGAGAAAACCAAGCTGAAAGATGATGGCAGCAACTATACGGACTGGGTCCGGAACCTGAGGATCATCCTCATAGCTGCCAGGAAACAATATGTCCTAGAAGGACCGCTAGGTGACGCTCCCGTCCCAGAGAACCAAGACATTATGAATGCTTGGCAAACTCGCGCTGATGATTACTCCCTCGTTCAGTGCGGCATGCTTTACAGCTTAGAACCGGGGCTCCAAAAGCGTTTTGAGCATCACGGAGCATATGAGATGTTCGAAGAGCTGAAACTAGTTTTCCAAGCTCATGCCCGGGTCGAGAGATATGATGTCTCCGACAAGTTCTACAGTTGTAAGATGGAGGAAAACAGTTCTGTCAGTGAGCACATCCTGAAGATGTCTGGGTTGCACAACCGTATGACCCAGCTAAACATTAACCTCCCAGATGAGGCGGTCATTGACAGAATCCTCCAGTCGCTCCCACCAAGCTACAAGAGCTTTGTGATGAACTACAACATGCAGGGAATGGAAAAGACCATTCCTGAAGTGTTCTCGATGCTGAAGTCAGCAGAGGCTGAAATCAAGAAAGAACATCAAGTGTTGATGGTCAATAAGACCACTAAGTTCAAGAAGGGCAAGGGTAAGAAGAACTTCAAGAAGGACGGCAAAGATGTTGCCGCGCCTGGTAAGCCAGTTACCAGGAAGAAGTCAAAGAATGGACCCAAGCCTGAGACTGAGTGCTTTTATTGCAAGGGGAAGGGTCACTGGAAGCGGAACTGCCCCAAATACTTAGCGGATAAGAAGGCCGGCAACACCAAAGGTATATTTGATATACATGTGATTGATGTGTACCTTACCAGTAATCGTAGTAACTCCTGGGTATTTGATACCGGTGCCGTTGCTCATATTTGTAACTCACAGCAGGAGCTGCGGAATAAACGGAGACTGGCAAAGGACGAGGTGACGATGCGCGTCGGGAATGGTTCCAGAGTCGATGTGATCGCCGTCGGCACGCTGCCTCTACATTTACCTACGGGATTAGTTTTGAACCTCAATAATTGTTATTTAGTGCCAAGTTTGAGCATGAACATTGTATCTGGATCTCGTTTAATACGAGATGGCTACTCATTTAAGTCTGAGAATAATGGTTGTTCGATTTATATGAGAGATATGTTTTATGGTCATGCTCCGATGGTCAATGGTTTATTCTTAATGAATCTCGAGCGTAATATTACACATGTTCATAGTGTAGATGCCAAAAGATTTAAAGTTGATAACGATAGTCCCACATACTTGTGGCACTGCCGCCTTGGTCACATTGGTGTCAAGCGCATGAAGAAGCTCCATGCCGATGGACTTTTAGAGTCTCTTGATTATGAATCGTTTGACACGTGCGAACCATGCCTCTTGGGCAAAATGACCAAGACTCCGTTCTCCGGAACAATGGAGCGAGCAACCAACTTGTTGGAAATCATACATACCGATGTGTGCGGTCCAATGAGCGTTGAGGCTCGCGGAGGATATCGTTATGTTCTCACTCTCACAGATGACTTGAGTAGATATGGGTATGTCTACTTAATGAAACACAAGTCTGAGACCTTTGAAAAGTTCAAGGAATTTCAGAATGAGGTGGAGAATCAACGTGACCAAAAGATAAAATTCTTACGATCAGATCGTGGAGGAGAATACTTGAGTCACGAATTTGGTACACACTTAAAGAAATGTGGAATCGTTTCACAGCTCACGCCGCCTGGAACACCTCAGCGAAACGGTGTGTCCGAACGTCGTAATCGCACTCTATTGGATATGGTGCGGTCTATGATGTCCCTTACCGATTTACCGCTATCATTTTGGGGATACGCTCTAGAGACAGCTACATTCACTTTAAATAGGGCACCGTCTAAATCCGTTGAGACGACACCGTATGAATTATGGTTTGGAAAGAAACCTAAGCTGTCGTTTCTAAAAGTTTGGGGATGCGAAGCTTATGTCAAGGAACTTCAACCTGAAAAGCTCGAACCCAAGTCAGAAAAATGCGTATTCATAGGATACCCTAAGGAAACTATAGGGTATACCTTCTACTTAAGATCCAAAGGCAAGATCTTTGTTGCCAAGAACGGATGCTTTCTGGAAAAAGAGTTTCTCTCGAAAGAATTAAGTGGGAGGAAAGTAGAACTCGATGAAGTACTACCTCTTGAGCGGGATAGTGACGCAGCACAGGAAACCATTCCTGTGATGCCCACATCAACTGAAGAGGAAAACCATGATAATGATCAAGGTACTTCGGATCAAGTTACTGTTGAACTTCGTAGGTCCACAAGGACACGTTCCGCACCAGAGTGGTACGGCAACCCTGTCCTGGAAATCATGTTGTTAGACAACAATGAACCTTCGAACTATGAAGAAGCAATGGCGGGCCCGGATTCCAACAAATGGCTTGAAGCCATGAAATCCGAGATAGAATCCATGTATGAAAACAAAGTATGGACTTTGACAGACTTGCCCGATGATCGGCGAGCGATAGAAAACAAATGGATCTTTAAGAAGAAGACGGACGCGGATGGTAATGTTACCATCTATAAAGCTCGACTTGTCGCTAAGGGTTATCGACAGGTTCAAGGGATTGACTACGATGAGACATTCTCTCCCGTAGCGAAGCTAAAGTCCGTCCGAATCATGTTAGCAATTGCCGCATACTATGATTATGAGATATGGCAGATGGACGTCAAAACAGCATTCCTTAACGGGCATCTTAAGGAAGAACT